>NW_012117822.1:444638-459506 GCF_000951035.1 Colobus angolensis palliatus | reverse complement strand
AAAGAAACAGCAGTACTGGGTTTTTCCCTTGCAAAGACGAAGAAAATATTTTTAATAATCACTTTCCATGACATATGTGAGTCATTCATCTAATATGTAGAGGGCCTGTGTATATATGCTATTTAAATATGCTTTTAAAAATTGTGTCCAGCACTTAAAAGCAAAGCAGTTTAAGAAATATGAGCTTTATGGTCAGGCACAGTGGCTGCTGCCTGTAATCCCAGTGTTTTGGAAGGCTGAGGTGAGAGGATTCCTTAAAGTCAGGATTTTGAAACCAGCCTGGGCAACATAGTGAGACGTCTTCTCTACAAAAAATAAAAATAAATTAGCTCTGCATGATGGCACACAACTGTAGTCCCAGGTACTTGGGAGGCAAAAGCAGGAGGATTCATTGAGGCCAGAAGTTTGAGGTTGCAGTGGGCTATGACTGTGCCACTGCACTCCAGTTTGGGTGATAGAGCAAGATCTTGCCTCTAAAAAGTAGCTTGTTGAGTCAAAATTTGTATCACAGGTTGGTTTATAAAACTTCACAGCAAACTGCAGATTTTAAAAAAAATGTATTACAAACGGTGCAATTTCAATGAGTGGGTGAAATGGGTCAAGGGGAAAGAATTTAATAGTTTCCTGCAGAGAACAATAATTGATTCTGCTTTGTGCCTCTCTCCCTTTTACAACTATAGATGGGTGGAGCAGAAAGCTACCTGGAGTCAAAGCTAGTTTTTCTCTTTTGAAAGCGTGCAACTTCACTTAATATTTATGCTAAGCAGCTTGTTCTTCTCAATCACCAAGTTTTTAAATGTGAGATTAGTAATGAAAATTCATCAACTGTAATCAATCTGCCTTTAAATATATATTACATTGGAAAAAACTTACCTCATGAGAGTTCTGCCTTGTGGAGTTCCAATTTTGTAGAACTGTGATAAAAACTCCTTGATAAAAGCTCCTTAGTGTGTGTCTTAAGGAATCTAATGAATTTTTAAGTAGCCTACTTTTAAAAAAAGAGAGAAATCAAAGAGAATTGCTATGGTTTAAATGTTTGTGCCCATTCAAAATTTGTGTTGAAACTTAATTCCCAATGCAACAGAATAAAGAGGCGGAGCCTTCAGGAGGGGTTCGCCCATGTGAGCTCATGGATCAGTGCCTTATTAAAGAGTTTCTGCCATGTGAGGATACAGTATTCATTCCCTCTGAAGGATGCGGCCACAAAGCTACATCTTGGAAGCACAGAGGGCGGCTTTCACCAACCATTGACTTCCCAGTGCCTTGATCTCAGACTCTCCAGCCTCCAGAACTGCGAGAAACAAAAATCTATGTTGTTTATAAGGGACCCGGTCTCGGGCATTTTGTTATAATCCCTCGAATGGACTAAGACAAGAGTACTATAAAAACTGGTTAAATTATTTAAATATTTGACAAGTTTTCTGATTCAAAATAATTTGTGACTGTTGCTTGTGTATATGTGTATGTCTCTAACTCTGGAATGACTTTCTATGATAGCAGTGACTTTTTACCCAAGATTCCTTTAAAATGATGGGTATAATGCTAGTCATGTAATGACATCATTAAGTAAAATACTAGCTTACAGTTGTAGTGTGACTCTAAAATCTGAAAGGTTTGTAAATTGGAAAGCACCACACCTGAGGGAAAATTCAATTCAATGAAATTGATAGAAAATCACATTTCCCTTGTAACCACCATGCTTCCATTTTGAAGAGGAGATCATCTAAATGTAATGGCCTAAGGTTAGCAAAATTTTAACTATTTTGACCTTTAGTTTAAAAGAGAAATTGGCTGTTCCATACGTCACTCACCAGATCAAGCCATTCTTGCAAGCAGCTGATTTTTGCATAGTGAAAGTGGTCCAGAGAGATGACATCTCTCTGTGGAGTGTGGATTTCAGGCTTGGATGGGATGTTTAGCACCCAGGGCACAGTGTGAAGAGTGCAGGCAGGCCAAGAGGCTGTAGACACTGAGCCAGCTCAATGATCCAAGCCCCGGGTTTAGTCCTGACCACAAGGATCCATCTACTAAAGAATTGACAAGCCCAACAAAGCACAGGGGAGATCAAGATGAAGTCCTCAAAATCAGGCTTTGAACAATATTGATACAGGCACACTTCGAAAATTATTCGTTTTTAGTGTTTCTTTGATGTTGGCTCATTGGCATTATTTGGTAGCATTGACTTTGAATGTTCATTTTCAAAGCAGGCATTTGAGATGAGCTACAGGTCACTTGGGATGATTTTTTAAAAGAATAATAATAATAATCCATTGTGATTGGCAAGTTTCTGTAGAAAGTTTGGGACAATTTGGATATAGAAAAGTCCAATCCAGAGCGGCTCACAATTTTCTTCTATAAACACTCACCTTTTACTTTTCTGTACACCTACTGAAATGGAGAAATAGCTTTTACAATTTGATGTGAATTTCATGCAAAAGTTTGATTAAAATTTTGAGCATCAACTGTCTGCAATCACTGAATAAGAGAAAATCCTTGCATTCAAGCAGCTGAGAGAGAAATCAACAATTATAATTACAGTGACAATGATGTGCAAAAAGACTGTGTAAGGTAATTTTGTCTAGTCCGGGAATTGAATGGAAGTTTCCTAGAGGAAACGCTGCTTGAATTGTGCCTGAATAAATACTTCTTAGCCAGGAAAGAAGGGAGGATTGGTCTGAGAATATTTCTAGTGAATGGAGCAAGATGGATAAAACCCCAGAGGTATGGAAAGAGAGACGGGAAACAGAGCAGTGTGTCCAGGGAGTCACAAGTGGTTGAAAGCATGACGGGGCAGAGTGAGAGACTGGAGTGGTGGGGGTTGAGGCTGGGTCATTACATGGAGCAGGTCATGGTGAACAGTGTAAAAGCTCTAGTCTTAATCCCTAGGCAGTGCAGAAGCCACAGGAGAGTGTTCAGTGGCAAAGATGTCTTTAGAAAGATGTGGCTGTGGGGAGAAAGGATTTGAGGAAGACAAAACAAAATAAGGAAACCATCAAGTGAACAACTGCAGTAGGAGAGAAATGATGAAAGACTGAATAAGGCAATAGCCATGAGGGTGGAGAGATGGGAGATCGATTTGGAAACTATCAGAAGCTAAAATCAGTAGAATGTGGGGAAAGTGAAGGAGAAAAATTTGAGAAGGTGGACTCATTATCTGACTTGGGTAACTGATGGGCTGTAATGGAAATATAGCTTAGAGGAGAAGCAGACTTAGAAGAATGTAAGTTTAGTTATGGGTATTTCACATGGGAGCTGCCCAGGTGAAGATATCCATGAAGCGGTTGGATCTGGCCTTGAGAAATATTGCCCAGGTCAGAGTTGCTGCTTCTATAGATTTGGAAATCAACAGTCCAGAGACAGGAATTAAAGCTGTGAAATGAGTAGGATAAGCCAGGGAGAATGTGTGGAATGCTGAGGCCCACGGTCAGAGGCAGCATATGAATGGGAGGCCCACAAAGGACAAAAAAAGTATCCATCAGTTCACAGAAGAGACAAGAAGGTGTGGGCTGAAGGGTGGCACTTGGGGGTGAGCTTTAGGAAGAACTAGTGGGACTGGAGAGAATCTGATCAAGAGTTAGGTCAGGAACAAGACTGAGAATTCCCATTAAAAATTAATTTTAACTGCCTTCTCTGATTAGATATGCTTACACAGTTGAATAAGCTTACACAGCTGAATAAGTTTTAACCCACAAAGTAGCAATCAGTCAGTTTGAGAAACATGTTGACTTGTTGCCTAAGTCACTTGTATCAACCAGCACTGTGTACTCCAGTAACAATAGCTACTATCATACATGATGATATATATTTAAATTAATTCAAAGTAAATAAAGTTAAAAGTTAGTTCCTATGGAGCACTAGTGGCATTACTTACTGGTAGTACTAGTAGCATCAATACATTTCAAGTGCTCAATAGCCACATTTGGTTACGATCCTAGTGGCTACTATTTGAACAGCACAGATATATGACAGAAAGTTCTACTGGACATTGCTAATCTAGAAAATAATTGATTGGTCTGTTATTGCCAAAGGAAGGAGTCATGCAATCAAAATGCAGCTCACCTGTAGGCAAATTACAGCTGTGGTCTCCGTAATTATTCAGTTCTATGTTTAAAATACTTGACATTACAGTATTAGTACTAAAAGACTTTGAAAACTGAAATTATTTGGAGCTAATTACAGGAAATTCATATTTAGCAGTACTAAGTAGAAGTGATTTCCTTTCCCTTATGTGTTCAGAGTTGATAAAATGTGGATATGCTGCCATCACCTGGGTGATTAGGGAAATTAAACTAAGCATTTTAAGTTCACATTTACTTTCTCAAAATCCACTAAATGACCCAAACCTTATATGTACTAAGGGACACTTTGCTATTAGAAAAAAATATTTTTACCATCTTTAATCCAAACCAATGACCTAACCTGGGTCCATAGTTCAACGGCATAAAGTGAGAGGTGAGTAGGCCCCAAAATACTGTTTCGTTGAGAAAAAAACATAGGCTAAAAAGTAAAAGTATCTCCTTAAATTTGTGTTTTTTAAGAAATTATTCTTCATATTGGAGAGTAGTAATGTTACCTTCTACTGATAAACATTAGTAATAATCACAAAACGTTAAAATGAAATTGATATCTATCATAAAAACGACTTAAAAGATGAAGGTAGGAATTCACCAAAAAGCTTGTTTACTACGGTATTTAATACTGCCTTTGATAATAAAACAATGGCTATCATGGTGATATGGTTTGGATCTGTGTCCCCACGCAAATCTGATGTTGAAATGTATCCCCAGGGCCAGGCACGGTGGCTCACACCTGTAATCTCAGCACTTTGGAAAGTAGAGGCAGGTGGATCACGAGAGGCCAGAAGTTCGAAACCAGCCTGGGCAACATAGGGAAATGAAACCACATCTCAAAAAAAAAAAAAGAAAAAATTAGCCAGGTGTGGTCATGCACACCTGTTGTCCCAGTCACTCTGGAGGCTGAGGTGGGAGGTTTGCTTGAAGCTCCAGGAGTTTGGGAGACTCTGCTAGAAAGAGAGAGAGAAAGACAGACAGACAGACAGAAAGAAAGAAAGAAAGAAAGAAAGAAAGAAAGAAAGAAAGAGAGAGAGAAGGAAGGAAAGAAAGAAAGAAAGAGAGAGAAAGAGAAAGAGAGAGAGAGAGGAAGGAAGGAAGGAAGGAAGGAAAAGGAAAGGAAAGGAAAAGAAAAGAAAAGAAATATCCAAGGTGAAGTCTTGTCTGGGTGATTGGATCATGGAGGCAGTTTCTAATGCATTAACTCCATCCCTTTAGTGCTGTTCTCGTGATAGGGTTCTCATGAAATCTGGTTGTTTAAAAGTGGGTAACACCTCCTCCCTCACTCTCTTGCTCCTCCTCCAGCCATGTAAGATGTGCCTGCTTCCCCTTCACCTTCCATTATGATTGTAAGTTTCCTGAGGCTTTCCCAGAAGCAGAAGCCACTATGCTTCCTGTACAGCATGCAGAACCATACCAATTACCCAGTCTCAGGTATTTCTTTATACCAGTGCAAGAATGGACAAATAATACACGTGGGGATGCTGGCCAGGTGGAGGATGCTGCTAGCCTGGCTGATTCAAGCATGAAGCATGGCGGGGCCAGCTGGTGCATTTCCTAGGGATATCAAGTGTCTGATTATTTGGCAGCAAAGTGCAAATGGCTAATTCTCTCTCTCTTTCTCTCTCTCTCTCTCTGTGTTTTTCTGACTTGGCCAGCTCCATAATAAAAAATAAATTCTAAGATTTGCAACACGAATCTATAAGAGACATTAAATAGTGTAACCAAAATCTAGAAGAGTAGTGCTGAGAATATGAGGGGGAAGGGAAAGTAGAAAGAAACGTAAAACAAAATAATGATGTCCAAGAAAAACAGAAGCTACTTAGCAAGAGCCGAAAAGATGTTATTCTGAACGCGGCCAGGAGGTGGCAGCAGAGCTGCGAGTAAGACGGCATGCTCTTCCTAATAAGCGGAACTGAAACAGACAACGCGCACAACCGTTTCTCTTTATGATACAAAGTTGGTAGCACAATCTAAGCAGCTATGCCCTCAGGAGAAATCTGCTTTCACCTTGAGAATGACTGATTTTAAGGATAATTTAAAGAATTTACACATAGTCTTTGCTTCAAAAGGGTGAGGGTGGCATGGGGCGTGTACAGGGAGGGACAAGCCCACCATAAAAGAACAAGATGGACTATTGTCCCCCCTAGGAGAGACCGTCCTGGAGAGGAACAACTCCCTGTTGTATGTGGTTCTAGGAAACCCTTCCAGGCTGCTCAATGCATAGGAAGCAGTGATTCGAAAGCAGTCTCTCAGACAATCTTAGATGGTCGGACTGAGCCTATCACTGCTGCTGCGTGACACTGACGTGCACACAAGCAGCTTGTATTAGGCCTGCTTCTGGCCAGAACGAGCAGCTACTGATAAGGTGGTGAGGATTATAGAGGTGAAAAGCAGGAGGGAAGCAGGTGGGATGCAGGTGCCGAGGCAGACACCAGAACGGTGGTCCTCAGTCAGTGCGAGGAAGACGCCAGAACCGAGGTTCTCGGTCAGTGCGAGGAAGACGCCAGAACTGAGGTCGTCGGGGTCAGTGCGAGGAAGACGCCAGAACCGAGGTCCTCAGTCAGTGAGAGGAATACATCGTTTTCAACTTGGGCTGCACAATAGGGTCCCATGGGTTGTTTGTTTTAAAAGAGTCACACTCATGACCAACCAAATCAAAATCTGCAGGAGCAGGACCAAGACATCTATATTTTTAAATGGCTGGAGGATACCAAAGTGCAGGCAAAGTTAAGAACTGGTAGCTTGGAGGTGACATGTAAGTCAAGGAACGGGAGAGGGAGCTGGGGCGAGGAAGGAGGAGGGAGGAAGACAAGAAGGAACTTTCAGGTTGGTCAGTGGCGTTCCAAGGAGGTACACAGTTTTAAAAAATCTGACCATTCATTTATTAATTTGTTTCACTGCTTGATACAATGACATGATGCCCAGCACTGAATTAAGCATTGAGTCTTGCATGGACTTGCATAGTAAATGCGACTTGGACATGAGCCTCTGGAAGTGCACCATCCATGCCTTGTAAATGTGAGGACCATGCTGCTGACAGTCAGGAAACCATTGCTACATGGTGAGGAGTTGAATGCGGAGCAAGGCAAGTGCTGAGCATCACAGAAACGCTAACGCTGACTTGTCTTGGAGTTAAAATGATACACATGCTATTTAAGTTGGGGGAAGGGTGGTTTAAGTTTATTTAACAGCCCCTACTCATGGCATTCTCAGCTGGTCCTGAGATACCCAGTTGCCAAGGCCACACTCTGCAGAAGGGCCTATTCATTACCAGTGTCTAATAAAAACCAGATTACCAGGAAAAGTTCAGTGAAAAGACTCAGTGAAGGTGTAGGAGATTGACCAGTGTGGAGCCACAGAGGAAGGAAGGGTCCTGATGCTTCCACTGAAGAAATGAGAGATGTTGAACAAAATTAATGCATACTAATAGCTTGCCTAGACATTTTCTTAAGCAAACTGAGGCTGTGGGGGTGATTGCCCTCATTTTTTTATTCACTCTTATCTAAGATGTCTACTTCCATCCATCCTTTCACTCACCAACAAGGGATGTAGTGTTTACCATCAGTTAAGATTCAGGTTCTCAGGCCTCAGAAAGCTTACAGCTTATGGGGGAAGATCCTTGCACATCTCCTCCATGCTCAGGAGATGAGGGGCTTCTACTCTTGTCCAAGATCAACTCTTCCATCATGCCCCCAATTCTACCCATGACCTTGATTCCAAACCTTCGGCATCCTCCAGGATCTGGTCCATCCTCACCCTTATGTCCCTGTTCTATGCACTCTCCTTCTCTATCAGTTTCTTCTCCTCAGCATTTATGGACAGAAATATATTTCCATCTTATGAAAAAATCCTCTGAACCTGTCTTCATCTTGGCTCCCAATAAACACCACCCAGCAAACCCACATCAGTGGTTATAAGAACCCCTGTTCTTATAATGCAAACTTCTTGAAGCCACTATCAATACTTTCTTACCTCTACTTTCTCATCTCTTATTCAACTCTCTAACGTTGTCTAATCTGTTTCCCATTCTTTTGTCTCTCAGATATATCCTACATGTGGTAAAAAGATGAAATTGCTCTACCTCAAATTTAACCTTTTCTTCCATATTTAAACCTCATTGTCACTTAGGATAAAGTCCAATTCCTGACCAGGTGTATGAGGCCATGCCTCCCTCCCTGACCTCAATGGTGACACTCCAGTAACCCCGAACAGCTATGGTTCCCAGCACAGGCCATGCCTTGTCACATTTCTGTGTCTTTGTCCCTACTCTCTTCTCTCCCTGCAGTGCCCTATCCCTTTCCCTTTCCAAGCTTTGCCTGAATTTTCTACACATTCTTTAATATCAAGCTCAAGTATCACTTTGTCCAAGAGGTTTTTCCTGATGCCCCAGGTCCTAGCTGGATAGCTAAACTGATGTGTGTGTTTCTATAATACCCTATGTGTACCTCTAGAATGCACATACTAGTAGCCTAATTATCTGTTTGTGAGTCTATGTTATATTTATCTGCTTCTGTGTTTGTCTTCACCTCCTTTACAGTAAACAATAGAAGAGTAAGAGTTTAATGATACATTGAAGAATCTGAATAATTGGAAACAATATTATAATAAATTACTCTGATTTTTTAACATTATTTAAATTTTTCCTTACACATCTATTTTAAATATCTATCTAAATCTAGGCATCTTGTGTATTTCAAAAAGAGTTATTGTAATATAAAAATTATGGAACTAATTAATCTAATTATTGGAATAGTAATCATCCCAGAGAGCTGATTATTTGGGAAAAACATCAGAAGATGACTGTTTTCAGGAAAAAAGTAAACAAACTTTGGAAAATCTAACCAAAAGTTTTAAAAATTTAAGAACTTAAATACTTGAAGAAGTTTATTATTGTCATAAAATATCATGCCCAATGGTGTGTTAAATTCAAAAGTCAGAATAAATAAGTATTTTTTGAAAACTATCAAATTGATTCAGTATGAAGCATACAATATGTGTAGATGATAACCAAGTGTTAAACATTTATCAGATAGTCTACATAAAATATTTTGGGTTTCTACAAGTGATTTATTTAAATATTTCAGGGAACATTTAGTTTATGCACTATTAAATTGTTTCAGAACATAGAAAGTGATATGATTCACAATTCAGCCTAACAAAGCAAAAATACAAAAAATATTTGTATCTAAAATCTATATTAGTGCCGAAACAAACAAATAAAAGAAGCAAAAAATCAAAAATGCCACAAGAAACATAGAAAACCAGGGAAACCTCAATTAGGGATATTTATAATGAAAGTCTCACTTAAAATATTAGTGAACAAAATGCAGCCATACATAGTAAATCATAAACCTTGATCATAACTTATTTATTTGAGAAAAACAGGGATGGTTGAATACCTGGGGAGTCATTAGTGTGGCACCTCAGTCTTGGAGAAAAGATTGTACTAATTTCTCAATTTTATCATGATGGCATTTAATTAAATTAAATGCCCATTTCTAAGAAATTCTCTTTTTCATAAAAGGTCTAGAATAATGGCCCTTTAACAGAATAAAGAGTCTCAAGTATGGACTTTGAGAAGTTTACATTTTCTCTATTTTTAGCAAAATATACAGTGGTTTCAAAGAGAAGAATTTGGTAAATTGTTTTGAAATCCAAACTGTTTACAATTACGTCATAAAAACCCCACGTTGTGGTTTGCAGTATATTTATGTAAATAATTATTATGCCAGGTTGTGGCTCTTCAACAAGAGGACTAGATGATTAAAAACTTTGGGCTGGGCATGGTGGCTCATGTCTGTAATCCCAGCACTTTGGGAGGCCAAGGCAGGTGGATCACTTGAGGTCAGGGGTTCGAGATCAGCCAGGCCAACATGGTGAAACCCCGTTTCTACTAAAAAAATACAAAAATTAGCTGGGCGTGGTGGCACATGCCTATAATCCCAGCTACTTGGGTGGCTGAATCAGGAGAATCGCTTGAACCTGGGAGGCAAAGGCTGTATTGAGCTGAGATTATGCCATTGCACTCCAGCCTGGGAGACAGAGCAAGACTCTCTGAAAACAAACAAACAGACAGAAAAAAAAACAAAACAAAACAAAAAAAATCTTTGTAATGATTTTCCTGTAAGTATGCCTGTATGATTCTGGATTTAAGAAATATCTCTATAATGGCCTCTTTATAAAACTTGGTAAATATTTTTGCTAGAGCATAAAAAATAATTACATGAAATACAAATGGAACACAATTTACTTAAGGTGATTTCAAAATTAGAAATACAAATTTTCTTTCTGTTAATTATCTTCCAGGAGTAATCTAATAGCAGTGATGTTACCTTTTGCTACATGACATCATAAAATGAAAGGACTATTAAAATATCTTAGAAAAATCTGATGGATCCTCTTAGTGACCCTTATTCTTGGGGTTTGAGGATAATGGGTAATCATTCCCCTCCACAAAACAGCCCCCTGCCCCAAATCAAAACCAGTTAAGAAATAGAACATAGGAAAGGAGATGAGAAACAAGTTTACAAATAGATAAAGCTTCCTTTGTCATGTGAGGACGTATTAGGCTGCCAGATTACTTCCTCACTGAAGTTGACTTTCTGGACATGAGTGTAGGCTTCTTCCACTGTGGGTGGAGTCAGCCAGGGGAAACTGATCTCAAGGGGAAGCTGAGAGAAGCTTAGCCTGAAGCAGACACACTCAACCCATCCCGAAATTCACCAATAAGATCAGCTATTTCTCTTCCCCTGGGAAAGAGTAAGTGAGGTACACATTCTAAAACTAGAGAAAAGGTGTCAATTCCTAACTTATGGGCTGATGGAAACTATAGTTGCTCCTGCCACATGTAATATTACCAGTCAGTTCTCATAAAACTTCCACAGAGCAAATCATCACTGATCATTCGATGATTGCACGGTTTAAGGATTAGGTTTAATGTGATTAAAAAAAAAGACAACAGAAAACAATGATGGCTTAAGCAAGAAGGAAGCTAATTTATCTCTCATGCAAAAGACATTCAGAGGCTTGTAATCCAGGCTAGCTTTGCAGCTGCATTAATTATCCAAAGTCTAGCTCCTTTCTGTTCTTTGCTCTGCCAACTGTCTTCCACATGGCACAAGATGGCTTCTGAAGCCCCAACCACTACGTGAGATCCATATTAAATGCTGAAGAAAAGAAAAAAGAAGTGGAGAAGAGCATGCTCATGCTTCTTCTTATTAAAGAAATCTTCTCAAAACAGCACACAATACTTCTATTTTTAACTTATTTGTCAAAATTTAGTAATATGGCCATCCCTTGCTTCCGAGGAGCCTAAAATATTGTTTGTCAGTGTTCACTTAATATTAGGGCCATATTAGAAAGCAAAAGGGGGAGGATGTATTTGGGGGCAACTAGCTGACTCTTATTATAAAGCGACCTGTGAATGAATGATGACAGATAGCAACTCCTCTAATCTCCTGAAATGAAAGTTTTTAAAGCATTCAAATTCTTTTAAATTAAATTCTTACTCTTACCCATTTTCAATAGCATATAGTTATGTGATGGTATCAAGTTGTAAATCCAACTCTCCATGGGATACAAGATAATTATTTCATTAAAATGATATTTGTGTCAACTTCTCAATTCATATCTTACATCCATGGGGAAGAGAAAGTGAAAGAACATATTTTAGTAACAAAAAAGTAATCAAACCTGCACAAATTTGGTAACTTTTTCCCTTATATTTATACTTAGAAATAAGTTTCCTTTTGTAGAACCACTACACATTTCACCTGCATATGCCAGGCGAAGAACAAACTCTTGAACTTGAGCCAGTCTAGATTCCCACAGGGGTAAATTTAAGTTCTATTCAATCCTAAGAAAATCAGCTGTAGCCAACCCCCAAGTTCCGCCTGCTTGCAGGCTGCCTTAGAGCTTCATATTCTCATTTGGACTGGAAACACTCTGAGCTCAGAAAGCTTCCTAGGATTAACCTTGCATGCACTCAAAATCCAGGAAATTCCAGGGATTTCTGATGCCCTAAAGAGACAAGGAAGGAACACTTTTTCCAGGTGCTATTTCATTATGTTAAGTTAAGGTACACATGGTGTTGACTGAACAGTATCAATTTTGACAAGAGGGTGCCATTTTTTTCATTGTGTGCAAACACCAAATTTTCCCTCCCATTGGAATCTCATTTAAGCCATCAATTTTCAGAATTCAGTGTCATACTTAATATAGTCATATCTCCCACCTTACACTAAGAACCACCTTTGGTTACTTACTGTTTCAGGAAACTAATTGAAAATCAGAATTGGTTAGCAGCAGATGAACTAAGTTCCTGGAGAACACCAATTCCCATGAAATTCTACAAAAGAAAAAGGAACACAGGAATGTTACATCCCTCTATGTGATGGCTGGCCAGGGTGCAGTTCAGCGAGCTTGATGATCACTAGACACTCTGTGTAGTTAGTCACCATTCGTGTTTTTTCATGACTCAGTCTTTCACTGAATAGGTTTGGCAGTAAATTTCACTAAGATTTCAGGAATTCGGATTATAATTCCAGTTCTACCAACTGGATAAATTTACTTAAGTCTCTTTTCTATTCTAAAAAATTAGAAGGTTGGATTCAGTAGCCTCTAACCATTTTCAGTTTAAAAATTCTGTGATTTTAAGCAATTTTTGAAAACTTACTCTTTGGATGATCTCTTAGAGGAATGCATTTCAGCATTTCCACATTTAGAAGAGGCATCTTTTCTTTAAAGGAAACAGCTGCTTCACCGTATGCAACATGGACTTTGTTAATCCTACTTGTGAATCTCTATTTTGTAATAGCTACCATTTGTTGAACTCCAAAGTATTAAAGATTTTTTCATTGCAATCCATAACATAAATTGAAATTTTGGGTCCTTAAATAAAACTTTGTTAAAGGATTTCCTGAGCATATACCTAAGAAATGTGATTATTTATGTAGCGGTTTCCTTAATTTTACAAACCCTAATGCCCTTGCTGCTACAACATCAGGAAACTGTTGCAGGCAAAAAGGAAAATACATACCTTGAGAAAGATAAAGTGGTTTTTTTTCCCAAGGAAAATAATATCTGATAAACTTGGATTAAAGTTAAAGAAACATTGATTTGCAAAACAGCTCACCCCATGAGCTCTTTTTTAAATAAGTGGGTCTATGTAACCACATATCAGTGGACCAAGAGAGTAGTATATAGTCATTTCTTTCACAGGGATTAGGGAAAAAAGTCATTAGTTTGAATATTATGAAAACTTTTGTAGGTCAAAATTGGTTGAATGTTGGTAATTTAGTATGATTTGGCTAAATAGTTCTTCCTACATATGAGTGTCAAGTACCTATTCTACCTGAATGTGGTGCAAGGGCACCAAGGATGCAGGAATATAATTATCCTTAGTAATATCATGTCCTTAGGAATGACATCATAAGAGGTATCAGGCTGGGCCCCTGCCAAAGAGGAACCTGACAACAGGGAACCTTCAAAGGAAACAGAGGCCACGTTAATGATTGGGGGTGGGGGGTAGTAAAAAAGGTGATGAGGCCAGGAGGGAATAGATAGATGGCTTAGGGCACTGTCTAACTTGCATCTAGTTGCCCCAGAATTAGGTGTATCTCTATCCCAGACATGTTGGGGAGGGAACAAAGCACAATCTTAACTCTGCTTTGTTTGTGAAAATAACACATTTGAAGCATCCAGCCAAGAGAATGAAGTAGAAAACACAGAGATGATTGATTGACAGGCAATGATACTACACTTTCCTGCTTCTCCAGGGTCCTGCAACTCCTTCCTTAACACTTCTCCCAGCCCTTGCCAAGGTGCGTTTCTTAGGACTTAGTCTTAGTCCCTAGGTGTTCATCCCTCCTCTCCATGAGTGCTTTCCTATTTATATAATTTCATCTTACTTCCTGTTCCCTTAAGAGTCCTCTTATCTTGATTCCTCTTCAGTCCTGTGGGTAGAATACTTCTTTTCTGGTTAATTTCTCCCATGTGAGAACCTATAAATGTTCTATTAAGATCTTTAAATGCCTACTCCTTTGTAAATGTTCTTCATCTTCTTTGTCTGCCTGCCTTGTGTAGTCCAAGATTGTAAATCCTCTGAAGCTTGATACAGAAAAACTGGGGTCATAGAAGAAGAGATAATATATGTGAAAGTGCACTTATTATTAATTAGTAGAATGGAGGCCTCACCTCTCCAGGATATTTGACATACTGGAATATTAGAATTTTCAAATAGGTATTTGGAAACCTCATATTTCTGGATGTACCACTAGCAGATACAATAAACTGACAAGAAGTTCTGAGAGAGCCTGAGAAACCCAAATGGGTATCATAGTACCCAAACACAAACATTCATGAATGTTTCACACTTGGCACCAAGTCCAAATCCATTTCTGCTTACCGTGTACAGATACCTGACACATTTGAAAACCTGGTTTCCATGGTAGATTGGAAGCAGCAAGACAGCCAATATAAGCAGTGTCCAAACAAGACGGTTAATACGAGTGTATTAATTCATTCTCACACTGCTATAAAGAAATACCTGAGGCCGGACGCAGTGGCTCATGCCTGTAATACCAACATTTTGGGAGACCGAGGAAGTCAGATCACCTGAGGTCAGGAGTTCAAGGCAAGCCTGGCCCAACGTGGTGAAACCCTGTCTCTATCAAAAATAAAAAATTAATCTGGCGGGGTGGCACAGGCCTGTATTCCCAGTTACTCCGGAGGGCTGAGACAGGAGAATCGCTTGAACCCAGGAGGCAGAGGTTGCAGTGAGCCAAGATCGCGCCAT
>NW_012117822.1:443024-444296 GCF_000951035.1 Colobus angolensis palliatus | reverse complement strand
CATCTGAAAAAAGGAAGTGAAAGTTTTGTTGTATTAGTATAGGGTCAAATAGCCATATATTTTGATTGATATGGGCTATAATAAAATTCATAATACAATTCAGAAAATAATATGTTAAAAAATTTTAATAAAAAAGTAAGTAAGTAGTTTTTAAAGTAAGTGTCAAAACATAGAATTTAGTCAGGAAAAAATTATATCCAAAGTTTATTTATTTACTTAGTTCTTTATGTTGGGGTGAAAATGATAATAGTCATCCGGAATTTCGGTTTTTTGATTTGACTTATCCTCCAAGAAGTCTAGAGAACTGAAATTCTACTATTTAATTATTAACTTAGTGTGAGCTTAATAAATATTATTGATTATTACCCAAATGACAAATGTAAACTAAACTTCCATTACATCCAGCTAGTAGAAGCTTTTGGACAGAATGTGATATGTAAGCAATTTTACTTTTAGTTGTGACAGGGTCATAGGTTACATAGATAAAGGGAAGCCCAGGGACATACGTCAACCTAGCTTTGTAAAGTTTTTGAATTGCTATTTTTACTTACATGCTTAGTGACAAAGTGGGGATGAGAAACTTAGTTTTAAATGTCTAAATCAAAGGGTTGTGACCAATCTGGCAGTTTTACTGAATAGCATCCATGCAGACCATGTGGCTGCGTATAGTGCTGTTAAATGTTAAAGTCCATAGTCAATGATCAAAGGCAGTACACCTATCAGAGTGCATTTCTGGGCAGTGAAGGAGCCTGTCCACATCAATCTGGCAGTTACCCTTGGCAGCCAGCCCAACACTGGGACAAGAAAGCAGAGGAAGACAGAGAGGAGGTCTCACAGGACACAACCACCTAGAGAAGCCTTTTTCGCCTAACACATAACAGGCGGTGGACACCCACACAGCATGGCTGAAGGGCAACCTCCTTTACACAGAATTGATGAAGACTGCTCTTAAAGCCTGGCCTTTGCCTGTCCTCAGAGTTATCAATTACAATGAAGTCCCTAGCAAAGTGATAACCATCCCAGCGCACTTTTACACGAGACAAGAATAGTGTAAGACAGTGAAGTGTCAGTGGGATCTGGACACAATGTAGCACAGGAAAGGTGAGAACACTTTGCTTAAGCATCTCTGCTGTTATGGGTTGAACTGTGGTCCCCCAAAATTTATGGGCTAAAGTCATAACTTTTAGTATTTCGGAATGTGGCCCTATTTGGAAATAGGGTCATTGCAGACGTAATTAGCTAGGATGAGGCCCTGCTGGAGTAGGATGGCCC
>NW_012117822.1:431914-437069 GCF_000951035.1 Colobus angolensis palliatus | reverse complement strand
TGGTTTGTATAAACACAGCAACTATTTTGGCTTTGGAAAAATGTAGAGAACCATTTGGAGACATTTTAAATCATGAAAATGAATGACTCTGGCTTGGGATATAATAACTGGGAAAAAATTATACTCCAATTCACTCTTGTTCCAAAAAAAGCCATGTTCACTCCTCATTTGAAAAGACTTTTCTTCCAATTATTTATTCTAATCTACAAAATGTCTTCATTTTTTAAATGTTGATTGCTCATTTAACATGGATCCCAGGTCAAACGCCCATCAGAGCCAGGGAATGTTGCACCCAGAAAAGGCCCCAGGCAAGTCAAGAAATAAGGAAAGTAACAGTGTGTGTTGGGAGCCAATGGAGAGTGGTGAGGATCGTTGTAAACTGGGCATTCTCCATAACTGCCTCTTGCTATAGGGACTCGTTACTGTGCAAGAATGCTGGCCTAGATTTTTTTTGTGGTTTTCTGAGACAGGGTCTCAGTCTGTCACCCAGGCTGCAGTGCAGTAATACAATTATTGCTCACTGCAGCCTCAACCTCCCAGGCTCAAGCAATCCTCCCACATTAGCCCTCCAGGCAGCTGCAACTACAGGCACGTGCCATCATGTCCAGCTAATGTTTTTATTTCTTGTAGAGATGGGGTCTCACTATATTGCCCAGGCTGCTCTCAAACTCCTGGTCTCATGTGATCCTCCTGCCTCAGCCTCGCAAATTGCTAGGATTGTAAGCATAAGCCACTGCACCCAGCCTGGCCTAGATTTTAATGTCAAATTTTTCCAAATTCTTTGCAGGTTGAGCAAAACACCTTCGTGGCCTCTGGACAGACTATGGTTTGCAGTTTGTGCTCTCTAAGTAAGGTCTAGTGCTCATTCATTGTGTTGAAAGATTGTTCCCTGCCTTTGAGAAGATTGCAGTCACTGAATTATGATAATGGAGGTAAAGAAGATTACATGGAAACAGAGAAAGGAGAAGCTTTATCTATCCTGAGCCAGAGCTTAGGCAGGAGGCGATGGGTGGAGGTGGTTGGTAAAGGAATGCTTCAGGAAAACAATCAACTTTATCTTGAATGAAAATTGGAGGGGGGCAGACACAGAAGGGCGCAAAGTGTACTGTAGGTAGAGCACAGAACAGAAGCCAAGGCATGCAGGTATATGCAGAAGAGCATAGAAGCTGACACTATGCTTCTCTATGCCTGGGATCCAGGTGAGGTGATGAGAGATGGAAGCTGTGGCTGAAGAGAAATCAGACCATGGAGGACACAGGCAGATCCACTTTATGGAATTTGGGCTGAGCTGAAAGATTTAAAATGTTGCAATTCTTAGTTATTCATATTTTATTCACGTTCAAAAGAATGATTCTCTAGTTGTGGAATTTAATGAACTAGCAATCTGGTTTGGATGTGTATTTCTAAAAAATGACACAAGATAAACTGTTGGTTTATTATTATAGTTATGGTATATTGCATTGTTTGGTTTTATAAAATTATTATTGATATAAAATCAACTTTACATTTGATCGATACTGTAAACCTTGCAATAGAAATAGTTTTGACATAGGTATACACCTGTGAAACTGTCACCTCTGTCTAGGTAATGAATATTTAACTCCTTCCCAAAAATGTCCCCATGCCCCATTGTAATCACTCCCCTCTCCCACTGTCCCACCCTGTTCCCTGGCAACACTGATCTGTTTTCAATTACCACAGATTAGCTCACATACAGAACTTTATTCAAATGGAACCCTGTAATATGTGCTCTTTATTTTCTGGCTTCTTTCAGCCTGCATAATTACTTGGAGATTTATCCATGTTTCTATGAGCATCAAATCGTTTCTAAAACAAGAGCTTATGAGTCTACCAGTAGCATCACATTCTCCCCAATACTTGTTATTGTTAGGGACAAGCTGCCCCAGGACCCCCACACCTCAATGCAGCTGACCCTTACCTGAATACTCTGCAGCTGCGTTCTTGAACCCTTATCTGGGCACCACAGCAAGGTCACCAGACTTGCTGAGCAAAATCCGATTGCAGCCCCCTAGGCAGCAGGGGGGAGGTCATGACAACATGGATAAACCTAAGTTACATCCTCTTATAAATTCCTATTTTCACAGGATAATATATTGTATATCACGAGATGATATGTGGTAAAGTCAACTGACAAACAGCCCCAGGGTCTTTCTCCTCTGTATAAACTCCTCATTTTGTAAGCTCAGGGCTGCTTCCTCTGACTGTGGTGGTGCAGCCCAGAAGGTTAATAAACTTACTCGCTTGACTTTGGGTCTCTCTCTCTCATCCTTTCTCTCGGCCAACCTTACATTTTGGTGCCAAAACCTGGAAGGGGATAGGCTCTGGCTGGGCGTCCTTAGAGGTCTCTCTCTCTCTCTCTTTCTCTCTTTTCTATCACCCCTCACCTGGCCAACCTCCCCTTCCCGAACCTGCCAAAGACCCAGAGGATCTCCCAGACCCTCCCATTGTTTGCTACCTCATCCACCATCAGAGCCTCTGCTAGGGGTAAGAGAGACTTTTGCCATTTACACAGAACTGTTGACCATCTCTTCACTTCTGAAAGATCCAGAGCTGGGCCAGGGGCTTCCTCTGAGCCTCCAGGCCTCTGGTTCCTCCATTTCAAGGATGTCTGACATGGTGGCCACCTCCTCTATTCCGGACAAGGCCCACAGGAAAGGCGACTCCCTCTCCCGCAGTCCTTGTCAAAGGCAGTATCTTCTTCCTCTACCCTGCCTTCTCCATTCACTATGGGAGCCTCTCGGTCTACCCCTTCCAAGGCTACCCACCTTGAGTTTCTTCTCCACAATCTAAATACTCTTGGCCTCTGTTCAGAGTTCCGTTCTAAAAAGCTTATCTTTTACTGCAATACTGCATGGCCTCAATACCAATTGGACAATGGCCCCCAATGGCCCGAAAATGACACTTTCGATTTCAATGTACTTAGAGACTTAGACAACTTTTGCCATCACAATAGGAAATGGTCTGAGATTCCTTATGTTCAGACTTTCTTCACTTTTCGTAACCATGCTTCCCTCTGCCAGTCCTGCTCTACTTTCCAAATCCTCCTCGCCTGCTCCGAACCCAAATCGTCTCCTGCCACCCCCCAACAGTTCCAGCTGATGACTCCTCTTCCTTTGATCCTGCCGATTTTTCCCCTGCTTGACAACATGATCCTCCACTGGAGCATCATGATCCCCCACTGTAAGGCCCCACTCCAGCCCTACCTCTTTCCCCCCACTCTCTCCAACCACCCCACTTCTAACTCTGAGTCCTCCCCATATCTACCCCTTACCCGCTCTCGAGCCTAACATCCCCTGCAACCAGCTCCTTTACTCCCCCTCTGGGAAGTAGCCAGAGTCGAAGGGATTGTCCATGTCCACGTCCCCTTTTCCCTTTCCGATCTTCCCCAGATTGAAAAATGTCTTGGGTCCTTCTCCTCCAATCCTGATACTTATATCAAAGAGTTTAAATATCTCACCCAAATGTTGAGTTGTTAAATATCTCACCAAAATCTCACGAGTTGAACTTACTTGGCATGATCTCTATATTACTCTCTCTTCTACCCTCCTCCCGGAAGAAAAGGAAAGAGTGTGGCTTGCAGCCCAGGCACATGCTGATGACCTTCATCGGCAGGATCCTACTAAGCCCATAGGAGCCACTGCAGTTTCCCAGGAAGAGCCTTCCTGGGAATCCCAACCCACAGATCCCAGCCGAGCATCCCGTAACCGTTCGGTTACTTGCCTCATTGCAGGCCTTTAACAAAGCTGCTCATAAGGCTGTAAATTTTGAAAAACGCAAAGATATCTCCCAGAAAGCAGATGAGAACCCTGCCCAGTTTCTTTCCAGCCTTACAGAAGATCTCCAAAAGTATACCCACCTCGACCCTGCCTCCCGAGAAGGAACCATTGTTCTTAACACCCATTTTATTTCCCAATCTGCTCCCGACATCCAGCACAAACTTAAAAAGGCTGAAGATTGCCCTCAAACCCCACAACAAGACTTCCTTAACCTGGCTTTCAAAGTCTTCAATAACAGGGATGAGCAAAATAAATTAGATAAAGCCCAAAGAGATCGTGCTAAATACCAGCTTCTAGCAGCAGCTATCCACCAACCTCACCATAGTACCCAAGGGCACAAAAGACCCGATAGCGGCAACCCTCCCAGGCCTTGTTTTAAGTGTGACAAAGAAGGCCACTGGGCATGGGCATGCCCCAACCCATGAGTGCCAAAGAGCCCTTGCCCAGTCTGCCAGCAGACAGGCCACTAGAAGTCTGACTGTCCTCTCAACAGATGGACAGAGAAGCCTGCTCCTCAGGGCCACCACATCTTCAACAAGACAAAAAGTGAAGAGTTGCTTGCACTCCCACAGCTCCTTGGCCTAGCTGCTAAAGACTGATGAGGCCCAGGGCCCCTGGCCCCAACTGGAATCACAGCATCAGAAGGCAGGGTAACTCTACTAGTAGGTGGTAAGCCGATCTCTTTTTTAGTCAGTGGTGGGGTCACCTACTTGGCTTTGCCTGAGTTCTCAGGACCAACTCATCCCTCTCAAGTCTCAGTTGTGGGGGTTGACAGACTCATCTCGCATCCACGTGCCATCAGACCTCTTCCTTGTTTCCTGTTTGATACCATTTTCTCACACTCTTTCCTTATCATGCCTTGTTAACCCACCCCCATTCTAGGCCGAGATCTTTTAGCCAAATTCAAAGCTTCTATCACCTTTTCCTGCCCTCCTCAACCAGAGTCCCTCCTGCTCCTCTCCGCTAGTCTGGCTCCTGACCCCTCTCCCCAGCAGCTGTTTCCGCTTCTCTCATTACCCAATAGTGTGATACACTGCCACCCCTTCCATAGCTGGTGACCCCATCAAAATCCAGTTAAAAGGCCCC
This sequence comes from Colobus angolensis palliatus, assembly GCF_000951035.1. Taxonomy (NCBI): domain Eukaryota; kingdom Metazoa; phylum Chordata; class Mammalia; order Primates; family Cercopithecidae; genus Colobus; species Colobus angolensis. The sequence continues at coordinate 432,186 of NW_012117822.1, read as the reverse complement.
TCCAAATTTTCCAACATCCCCCATGGCCCTGACCCACCAAAAGGGCCTCTAGCCCATCATAAACAAGCTCTGCTCACGTGATCTTCTTAGACAAACACATTCTCCATATAACACGCCCATCCTCCCTGTTAAAAAAATCTGATGGCTCATACCAACTCGTTCAGGACCTCCGAGCCATCAATCAGGCTGTCCTCCCTATTCATCCTGTAATCCTTAACCCCTATACAATTCTCTCTCTCATCCCCTCCAACACCACCCAATAAACCACAACT
>NW_012117822.1:426105-427059 GCF_000951035.1 Colobus angolensis palliatus | reverse complement strand
TGTTGGATGGGAGGGTTAGCTTTGAGTCTGGGCTCCTTTTAGCTTCAATTTCACCACTCAACTCCTACATGACCATTGAAAATGTGATTTGTTTCTCTTTGCCCTTTCTAAATCCTGTCTGGGATAGGCTTCTCATTTGGCTGCCCCTCCACCAGCCTTGATAATTTCCCTCAGTGATGGAAGCAGCCACCCTCCTGTGCTGGCCTAGGAAAGAGTTACCTCTCTCTGGAATTGTATTACTTCTGAAACTCTTAAGTAGTTCAAAAAATAGATTTTTTCAAAAACCTTATGTAGCATTTTCTCATTGTTATGATAGGAGCAATCATCTTTTTCAAGCTTCTATGTCCTAAATGGAAGAGTAACCAAGAAATTGTTAAGGATAATATTGGAATCAATAAACTTACTAATAAATAGAAAAATAAGGTACTCAAAATGATAAGACTTCAGAACGTTTCTACCTAATATTTAAGGTGAAATAAATTATAGTATGGCATTTACCCCCCAAGCAATAAGAGAGATGACTTACTGACTTTTACACTATGTTGTTTGGTATATTGTTCTCTAATAGCATAATTAATTTTTTATATTTTTTTACTTTGACACATCAAAGAGAAATATGAGCTCAAATATAACATTCTTAATATTATCTTAGACTTACTTTGACAGGTGAAGAAAAAAACAAAGGAGAAAAGATAAATAGGGAAGGAAAGGGGAAAAGGGAGGAGAAACAAAGAAAATAAAATTAATCTGAATACAAAATACTTTTAAATTTCTTCACTTTAGGAACATAAAACATTATTTTATTTCTTCTTTGAGTGAGGCAAATTGTCAGAAGAAATTATCATATGAGATTATAAGAATTTTGGCAGAAATTGTGAAAGAAAATATGGCCAATTCATTGTGAGCATATTAACTTGATACCTGTTATTGCAACTAATGGATGGCTAGATCTTC
>NW_012117822.1:421550-425730 GCF_000951035.1 Colobus angolensis palliatus | reverse complement strand
AGGAAAAGAGAAATCAAACCTTTTTATTTTCTCTATTTCTGGTGCTTCGTCAGTTGGGGCCTTGCTGAACCTGGAGAGACTGACCCTCTTAGGGCAGCCACTTCCTAGAGATACTAAACTGCTTACCCTTGGAAGTGTGCCTTTCATATGTAAACAAACCAGTCCAGAACCTACATACCCTTCACCTCCTGTGTCAGGCCCTTATACTCAGGACTAATATTCCCTGCCCCAATCCACTGCAGGGCCAGGTACCCTGACAACTCAGGACAGCTCCTACAGCTCACAGCTGACTGAAATTGATCAAACCAAACAATTTCTAAACCTGCCTACCCTGCCTCACCCATTTCTTCCCATGGAAACCATGATAGAGGCTCTTGTTCACATTCCTCTCCCTCTTTTCCCTCTGTCTCCTCACCAAACCTGGTGCTTTCCCGCATGGCATAGCATGATCTACCTCTTGGGAACTGTGACTGACAAACTACTTTTCAATGACAATCTCTCTGATCTATTGGTCCCACCATATCTGAATAATAATGAATTTACATTAAACATGGCTTCATTCTTTACTCCTTTTCTTCTCAAGAGATGTAAGAAAGCCTAGAGCCATCAACAAATGATTATTACACTAAAAAAAAAAAAGAAAAAAGTGACTGCTTTGGATACCTATCAAGTGTACTGTACTAACTGTTTTCTTAACAGATCCTCACAGAATTTTTAAAACAGCACTCTGAGTTAGGTATATTATTATCCCTATTTTACAGACAAGTAAACTGAGGTTCAGGGAGGTTTCTCACATAGTAAGTGGAGGAGTCAGAATTAGCAGGACCATATGACACTAAAGCCATCATTCTTTAAATGAACCATACAAATCAAGCAAAAAACATTGATCTGAAAGATCAGAAGCAGAGAGGTTTTATAGAGCTGAATGCTAGGTGTCTGTGATAAATTTTAAAATGAATAGTTACAGATATAGATAGAACTACCATTTGGAATTGAATCTGTGCTTTATACTTCTGGAATACGTAAATGTCTTTTTGTAAAGACACATAAATTAAGCAAGTGGACAGGGTGAATAATCTGGAATCAAAAAGAATGGATGTTAATGCAGACTTGACTTTAGGAACTACCTTGAAAAGTAATTTCTGAGGGACACAATCATTTGGGGACACAGGCTCTTCCAAGCACAAACCATTCTTTAAAAAAAGATGTTCTTTGGTTACCAGACTCATTCTTCAAACAAAGGCCTGTAAGCTTTAGATACAAAGCTTAGATAACTGATAAAAGTTAACAACTGTAGAATATTACAAATTTTCAGCACCATTGTATGTTTAATATATACGTTGTGAATTATTTTACATATGCTGTTTTAAAGGATTTGTATTATTTTTGCATGGAGTGCTCCAGACCTTCATCGCCTGGGTATTCCTCCCCTAGAACCTGGTTCTGCCCTTGGTTGCCTGGCAGTGCAAGTAGAAGGCAGGACCACAGCCTAGTGGCTCTGTAAGAGGATTACAGAGCCAGCTCAACAGGAAGGTCTGAGGCAACAGGACATGCAGCCAGCTCATGCTGCTGCCTCTACTCGGACCCTCTACTGAACTTTTGTCCTTTGATCAGCCAGATTAACATGACTGTACCCTGAGAACCTGTAGTTTTGGTGGAAATGCTCTTCCCCATATCAATTGCTACCCCTTTCTACTCCAGTAGGATGAAATTGGTCTATAATCCTAAAGTGTGTTTCTGCATAAAGGACTAGAGAAAATAAATATGCTTTATTTTAAAATTATTTTTCATTGAAGCAGTAGAGGTAACTCAACTCATTACTTTGGGTGTTAGAATTCTTTCACGAGGGCTTTATACTTGGCAGTTTCTTGCGCTTCTTCTATTCTAAAGCCTCCATATTTGCATATTTCAATTCAGGATGCCATAACACTTATCACTGTTCACAGTTCAAGGTTTAACTGTTGTTTCTTTTTTCCTCCTTTCCCTTCCTATGTCTAGACACATCTGCCATGGAATTAAACAATATTAGGAGTGTTAACTGGATTTTCTCCATCTGTCAAGACATAATCTGTGATGTGTGTTCTTGGGTGTTTACATTTTCCAGGAAAGTTCAGTTGGCATCATGTTACTATCATTGTTAATCACAGGTTATTGTATTATTTCTATTTTAAATTACCCTTGTTTACTATTCCTTGTCTTCTTATGTAAAGAAAATTTGCTGTAAGGAGAGACAGAGGATTTATAAGTTAGTTTGGCTGCAAACATCCAGTAGCTCCAGAGATTGGTGGAAACATTTGTTTTCCAAAATGAAAACTAAGAATCACTTTAATTTCTGTAAGAGAGCTATAATTTTGGTAAAGGTCAATAGTACTATAAATGCTCTAATATTTTAGATAACTATATTCTTATTTTTAACAAAGTTATACATGTACATATTTTAAACAACCAGATAGTTCTGTAAGACTTTAAAAAAAAAGTCCAGTTGATTAAAAAAAAATCTCTTAAAATATTTAAAGGGGTTTATTCTTAGCCAATATGAGTGACCATGGCTCTCAAGAGGTCCTGAGAAAGTGTGCCTGAGGTAGTTGGGTTAGTTTGGTTTTACACCTCTTAGGGAGACAGGAATGTAGATAAAATCATAAATTAATACATGGAAGGAATGTATATATTGGCTCAGGATTAAAGGTGAGATATCTTCAAGGGGGATGGTTACAGGTTATAGGTGGATTCAAAGATTTTCTGATTGGCAATAGGTTGAAAGAGTTAAGATTTGTCTAAAGGCTTGAAATCAGTAGAAAGAAATGCTTGAGTGAAGATAAAGGAGGTTGTGGAGGCCAAGGTTCTTGTTATGCAGAGAAAGCCTCATTGGTAGCAGTTTTCAGAGAGGATAGATCGCAAATGTCTCTTTTCAGACATTAAAAGTGTCAGCCTCTCATTTAAACTCTCCTAGGTGTGGGAAAGACCTAGAAAGGGAAGGCCTTTTATTATGCAGGTGGGTCCTGTGCCTGAGCTGCACCATACTGCCCATTTCTTTATTACTGTACATGTGGTAACAAAAAAAAAGGGAAGATGGAGCCTCCATGCCAGACATCCCTGACCTCCCGGTAGCCTTTTTCTGTAGGTGCAGCTGCTGGCATTTCCCTGTGCAAACTTCCAGCTTGCTCATCTATGTTTGCAGCTCAATTTTTCAGGCTGCTTTTTGTTAGAAAAGAAATGATTTTGGGGGCTGCTTTTTGTTAGAAAAGAAATTCTGCAGAGGACTCTTTCGCCCTAACTACCTGCCCAAATAAATGTTTGCTTCACTAATTTTCTAAAATTACATATGCTCTGGGACTTGAAAGTTTTTCTCAACCTATTTTACCTCCTTGCATGTATTGCTTATTGTTATGAGCTAAATTGTGTCCCATCCAAAATTCATATGTTGAAGTTCTAACCTCCAGTACCTCAGAATGCAACCCTATTTGGAAATAGGGTTGCTGCAGATGTAGCTAGTTAAGTTTAAGCCATACTGAAATAGGGTAGGCCCCAAATTCAATATTACAGGAGAAACTGGACACAGACACACACAAAGGGAGAATGCCCCATGAAGATGAAGGCAGAGGTTGGAAAGGCCAAGAAATAACTAGAAGCCCTCAGAGGGAACCAGAAGTAATGACAGTTGATCTTGGATGTCTAACCCCATATACTTTGTGACAATAAATTTCTATTTTTTAAGCCATTAGTTTGTGATGCTTGGTTATGGCAGCCTTAGCAAACCAATCCACTTACCACGAGAGAACCTTAATTTATAAATCTTGTGCTCCAGCTAAGGGAGCTTTTATTTTTTATTTCAACTTTAATTTTAGATTCAAAAGTTACATATGCAGGTGTGTTACATGGGTATACTGCATGATGCTGAGGTTTGGGTATGATTGATTTCACCATCCAGGTAGTGTACATAGTAGTCAGCATTAGCAGTGGGACATATTCAAGTCACAGCACTGAAGTATGTTAGTGGTGACGAATCCATATGGGTCTGCAGCAACCTCAATTCTTGCCTCCTTGGAAAACAAATTTGACCAAGTGGTGAAAACAATTTGACCAAGTGGCATAAGGCAGAGTGAGAAACTGAAGCACATTTTAGAGCAGGAGTGAACATTTGTTAAAAAGCTTTACAGCAGGAATGAAAGGAGGTAAAGCA
>NW_012117822.1:406069-420895 GCF_000951035.1 Colobus angolensis palliatus | reverse complement strand
GAAGTCTCAAGGCATGTTGACCACCAAGATAAATGACCTATTTTCTTAGTACTAGGATCCACTTTTCTAGTTTCAAAAACATTTTGATGAGATACACGTACAATTTTATCAACTCTTTTTAAGTGTACAACAGCATTAAGTAGATTCACATTTTTGTGCAATCAATCTCCAGAACTCTTTAATTCCATTCCCTTTAAACAGGAATTATCCAACCTCCTCTTCCTTTCCAAACTACCCCAATTTTACTATCTCTATGAATTTGACTACTCTTCACACCTTATCATACAGCATTACTTTTCATCATCGATTTATTTCACTTAGCAGAGTATCTTCGAATTTCACCTGTGTTGTAGCATGTGTCAGAATCCTTTTGCTTTCTAAGGTTGAGTAATAGTTTATTGTATGTACATACAGTACATTTTGTTTATTCATTCATCTGTTGATGAAAACTTGAGTTGCTTCCATCTTTTGGCTATTTTGAACAATGCTGCTATGAACATGGATGTATAATATAATTCTTTTAAATTAGTTCTACCTTTGCTCAGACCTTTCTCAACAGTCTTCAAATTTCTTCCAGTAGGTGTTCTGTTGAAATTTTCTTTCTTCTTCCTTCTCTCCTCCCAATTTCTCCAGAGCTCTTTGCTGCACTCATAATCTCAAGGAGGAAAACCATACCCACGAAGACTCAGTGGTCATCAGGGTTAGCTAAGCCTTCAAAGCACATATACTCACAGTAAACTAGGGCTCTCAAGATTAATGGATTTGGTGCATTAGGTAAACTACCATTGTTAGCAATGGCAAATCGGCACAGGCCTGCAGCACCATCAATTCTTGCCATCTCAGAAGAAAGAATTTGACTAAGGTGCATAAAAGGCAGAGTGACAGACTAAGGCAAGTTTTACAGCAGGAGTGAAAGTTTAGTAAAAAGCTTTAGAGGAGGAATGAAAGGAAGTAAAGTACACTTGGAAGAGGGCAAAGTGGATGACTTGAGAGATTCAAGTGCACTGTTTGACCTTTGAACTGGGGTTTTAGACATTGTCATGCTTCTAGGGTCTTCCATTCCTTCTCCTCTAATTCTTCCTTTGGGGTGCGCTGTCTGCATGCGCAGTGGACTGTCAGTACTCGGGAGAGCCCGCATGCACAACTGAGTCCTTTTTCCCTTATCAGTCAAGTGCTTAAACTCCACAATTTTGCCTCTTAGTGTGGATGCTTGAGCCCATTGGCCCAACTCCTGATATCTTATTGGGAAGCTTCTGATCACCAGCTTCAGGTTTTATCTCTCTGCTGAAAAACTGGCTTGTTCTGGTGCCAGCTGCAACCAATTAGTATTTTAGAGTGACAGCTTAACAGCTGTCTGATCATCACCTGATGGTCACCTGACATTCTTGGTGGGGCAGGGGGTGGCCCTCTCCTGCCCTGCTCATGTCTAACTAGCCACCTACTGTAACAATATGATTTCAGCTATTTTATGGATGCTATCATTTTCTGTGATGTAGTCTAGAAACTTAACCACAGTTCATATCAAATTTATGTGGGAATATACTAAATAAACTTTCAGGATGTAATGAGTATATTCATCTATATGTTAGGAATGCCACCTCTAGATAATCTGTAAATCACAGATACTTGAAATAAAACTTCAGAAATATGTTAGCTATATTGTAACAAAATAATATGGGCATAAAGTTGTGTACTGCCTGCAATATTCAAGTTCATACACATATTTAAGCAACTACAGTATTTTAGGTACTGAATATAAGAATGGTTGCCAATTAACATGTGCTTTAAATATTCTGCCATGTATCTGTATAATGAAACTGTGAGGTGAACATGATCACCCCAATTCCCCTTATGGGGAAGTTGAGGCTTACAGAGATAACATAACCTACCACATGGTCTGTATGAAAATAATCCATACAGATGGTTCACGTGAGAATCAAATTTGTATAATTCTCATGTTAATACTTTTGCTACCATAATATATAATCGGAATGTACCAGAAAGGCTAGAATATCCTAGCTGAACAGAGGAGAGAAGTCTCAGCATTACAGAATGGAGAGGAAACCCCTCCATGAAATTTTGCATTTAACTTTTGACTTCATGTAACTAACACTGCAAAAATATGTATTTCAAAAGCAATCTTAAACTGTACATTTACAAATGTACACACGTTAAGGTCACCATCGCATATGTAGCATGTGTTCATTTTCCAAGGGCAATAGAACACTTTCCTGGTCTGCTTAATATTACAACATACTGTCCCTCCGTCACTTATTATGATAATATGACCCTCCTACACAATTAATAGCATACTGTATGAACATGAAAGACAACTGAATGTCACAACAAAATATTCCGTTTAGATTTTGTAAAGATCATCACTCATAATCTTTTTTTTTTTTTTTTGAGATGGAGTCTTGCTCTGTCACCCAGGCTGGAGTGCAGTGGCCGGATCTCTGCTCACTGCAAGCTCCGCCTCCCGGGTTTACCCCATTCTTCTGCCTCAGCCTCCCGAGTAGCTGGGACTACAGGTGCCCGCCACCTCGCCCGGCTAGTTTTTTGTATTTTTTAGTAGAGACGGGGTTTCACCGTGTTAGCCAGGATGGTCTCGATCTCCTGACCCCGTGATCCGCCCATCTCGGCCTCCCAGAGTGCTGGGATTACAGGCTTGAGCCACTGTGCCCGGCCTCATAATCTTTTAAAAGTAATTCTACTTCTTTTATTATAATATTCTTAAACTCCATGTTCTAAAAATACAGTTGTAACTTCTTTACAAGAAAAGAGGAAAGTGCTTTTACTCTCAATGCTTTTGAATATAACCTAATTTATGAGACTGAAAGTATAGGATGAAGTGTTATCCAGATTTTGATAAAAATTGTATCTGAGAAAAGCTGAAATTGAGATTTCTGTAAATAGCTGGATATAAAATTAAGGTTTACTAAGAGAAGAATCTTTCTAATGAACTTAATTTCAGGAACTCAGTTTAGAGCTAATTCCCTTGTTACTGGTGCCACTCCCAGAAGAAAACAGTGTGCAAATGATCTGAATCCAAGGAAGAAAAGGGAATGCTCTTGGAAAGCTAATGGGTTTTAAAAGCCTCATCATATTCATCTAGTGAGAACCCTGACAAACAACATTAAGCATCAGAAAGCCGAAAAATGCTCTCTGCGAGCACAATTTTCTTATTATTAAGCTTCTCACAGTAAACTGAGCTTCTTCTTCAGAAAAGTGCTGAGGAAAACCTCAACCCTATTGAGTACTAATAATGTAGAAACTTGGAGAAAACAACAAAAAAGTAGCAACAGTAACTGGAAGAGGATACGTTAGTGAAATAGAAAAGTGAGTCATCCGACAAGAGTGCAACAACAATAATAATGGTTGGAGAAGAGATTTTTCTAGTTGGTTAAGACTAGGATGAGATCTCCCTAAATTATTCAACTAATCCCAATTAACAGTCCCAATTGTGCAATTGTGGGCTGCTACTGGTATAACATTTCATCATTTACAGCAAGTCAGTTCTTCCAAGAAACCAGAAGAAAAAGTCCCTTCACCCTACGTTAAATTATATTCAGATGCTTGAGAAGAAATAATATTTACTTTCATAAAAACCACTCTCAGTAAGTATTCCATCCTGACTTAAGGTAAGGACATTCCTCATCCAGGTGAATTCCAATAACTTGTAGTTTAAGTCAGCCAGAGCACATAAGTCTCTGGATGCAATGGGCAGTCTTAGTGCAGACCCAGCTTTCTGCCCTGTGCTCTTTTATACCCATCCCAGGATTTTCTCATGATGACTCCCAGGGTGCCTTCTAGGCCTGGCTCCCTTAATTCACTTGGAATTTCTTAATTTCAAGGAATCACCCAACCCAAATACATCAACTTATTCTTCTTGTTTTCTCAAAGCCTTTTGAGGCAACTTAACTTCAGAGGCCTGGGTTTCTCTTTTACTCACAGACCTTTTACATGTGAGGATGGCTCTGAACGGAACTCATAAAACTTAGTCTATTTGAAATGACTTATGGTAGGCCCTTTTTAACTGTAGACCTTCTGTTTGATGAGGACACACATACAATGCTCACCCATATTATCAACTTAGGCCAGCATCAAAAGGCCCTTCAATCATATGGAAATAAAATATAGCTCACTCCTACAAAGGAGAGAATTAACACCCACCCCCCCTCCCCAGTACAACCAGGAGACAGTCTTACTGAAAACTTGGAAAGAAGAATCCCCCGACTATCAATTACAACTGACATAGAAGGGCCCATATCAGACATCGTTGCATATTTGCACTGCTGTTAAACTTCAAGGGGTAACTAATTGGGTACACCAATTAGTTTTATATCCAGGATAAAACCTGTTTCTAATGAGTTGCAGGAACAAAAAGGAGGGTATCATGACCTATATTGTGAGCCTTTGAAGACTTCTGTTACCTGTTTAAAAAACTCAGCCAGAAGTGATAACCATGATGCTGTGGGTGGGAATGGGAGTATTAATTTTTCTCTTTTTCCTGAGTGTAATACTTATTTTCTATTGTGTTAGTCAACTGCCTCCTCCAAGGGAACACCTCTTTTGCCTTTATTGGGTATAGAGGCTACTCTAAGGCCCAATCAGACACCAAGCTGTCACTCTTAATCCTGCTTGCTCTGCCAATTACCGTGACCTAGCATGGGTGGGAACAAACCCTGTAGTAAATATTTCAAAACTTATAGCATCAGGGAGTCATCTTCATGGTGTCAGGTTTGTCATCAACATCCACAGGATAGAAGGTTCCATCTTCGGGCCTATCCAGGGAATCTCACAGCCATCTCCCTAGACTTCCTAACTAACCACAATAATCCCCAAGTACTCAGACTCCTATTGACTTGGGTCAATATTGCATAAGGATTAGGAACTATTAGGTAGACTGTGACTACTGTCTCATTAACTGCTCTCAGATCCTTAACAAATCCATATTCTACATTTGGTTTCTTTACAGGTAAAATGGAGGTGTTACATGGAGACTGACAGAATTGTGATAATTCATACTTAGGAACTTCATTATCAGGAGCTGGTTGTCCCTCTGAGCTCAGGTCTCAAAGGATACTATACCTTCCATGGGTAATTAACACTGGGTTTTAAAATAACCTAGCCTGGGGGTACATTTACAGCTCTACCAGGGACTTTCATGTCTCAGACAGAGGGGTCTACTTAAGAAGCGATTTTCCATGGAAGGGAAGCCTTCTTCTTGTCTGTGTTAAGGCTGGTACTTACAGCTAGGAGTAGTGTTTAGTCCTGGCCTACTGCCTTTTCATGAGGCACACCGAATTGAACTACCGCCTGTGATAGGGAAAGTAAGTCTCTCTGCAGTAAAGGGACAGGGCACACAGGCATAAGCAAAAACTTGTGGAAAAAGGTATGGTATCCCCAAACGACAACCAAGGGGGTAGGTAAATCTCATTTTTGACTGGTCATCAATCCCTGTTACCATACAAGAGTGGAAAGACTGCAGGACTTAGAAATGAGTAAAAACTGAGTAGGCTGCTCTCAGGTCCAATAAGAACTCAATATTTTTGCCTGCCATATAAAAACTTACCTGAGACTCCTCTGTGGAAATGGTAAGGTGTCCAGTAGTAGCTGTGGAGAATGTTGGGCTCCATGTATCCTCTGCTTTCTTGGGTATTATGGGTCTGGATGGCTTAGACTCTTTTATTTTATTTTTTTTGGTCACCCAGGCTGGATTGTAGTGGTGCAATCTTGGCTCACTGCAACCCTCACATCCTGGGTTCAAGCAATTCTTTGCCTAAGCCTCCTGCTTAGAGTCCCTTTTAAACCTGGAGCAGTCCTTCCTCCAGTGGCCCTCTACTTTATAGAAGTACACTGAGTTTGGCCTAGAAGCCAGCAATTTGAGGGCTCTTGTCTGAGCAACTCGGATGCTGATCTCACCACATTTCCTCAGGGTAGGCAACCCCAAGGCAGCAGGGGGCCTAAAGCAGCCGCTAATAATTGTGCTTTTCGGCCAATTCTTTTGGTTTTCACCTTTTCCTCTGCCCTGTCCCCAGGGCACTATCTGAGATTTGGCTCATGGGGGTTTGGGGTCCCATTGCTACCTTTGGTAGCTTCCCCCAAATGTTATAGGCAGATTAAGCAATAAAATGAACGCCCAGGAGAGCTCACCCTTCCAGGAAGTCTTAGTCTGTATTAGTATATTTCTTGAGTGCTTCAACCAAATGGTCCTGAAATGGAGTGGGATGTTTACCTTTCTTCTGAGTTATTTATCTCACGTGTCATAATAAATGGACTTAACCATACACATTTTCATACCTTCTGTTAAGTCAGCATGTGATTTCTGCATTTAAGATCTTGGGGACCCCTCTGGTAATCTCACTGGGGAGCTAGATCTGGAACTGCATCTGCTTCCACACAATAAATGTCATGGCCTGGGTTACAGGTGGCTACTCCAGCTGCACATTCATGGGTAGTACCTAGAATTATTTGTATTTCCTCTATGGCACAATAAGCACATAATATTTGCATGTCATGCCAAGTTAAATCAAAAGACATGGTCAACTTAATAATCTCCTCCACAAACTTCTCTGGATCCTCTGAAAACTGACCAAATTTCCCCTTGCATAAAGCCAAATTGGACATGGAAAAAGTTGCATATACTTTGATTGTTTCTCCCTCTCTTTCAGTTACCTGCTGCAAAGGACACAGGCTTGACTTTAGGGGTTGATATGGGGCTCCACTCCTGGGGGTACTAGTTGGACTTACTTCATCCAGCAGTGGAGGATATTGGTCAGGGATTATAGGGTAAGGGGGATGGGAATTTGATGATATTGGAGCATAATCCTGAGCTACAAAACTGATGGTCCCCCTCAGAATTAGGGAGACTGAGGAAGCTCTAAAGGGGGGCACTGCAGACCTCCTGGGAAGAAGAACTAGGAGGTAGTAATCTAGGATATGTGGTGTGGCTTCTGGGTACCTGAGAGTATCATAAGCCAGACACATTCTACAGCTAGCCTTTAGGTTAGGTTGCTCATGTAGGGCCATAAAAGACTGCACATAAGGAACTTCTTTTCATTTTTCTTCCTTTGTACAGAACAAATCTAATTGTGCCATATCACAACGTAAAGAACTATGCCTAGGCCAGATCTGTTGGTTCACCAATTTGTATTGAACCCAAACATTGTTGCAATAAAAAAGAATTTTTTTTCTTATTCAATTTGTATACTTTGAATTTACTCCAATTGCCTAAAAGGCACTCCAATAATGAGTCTCTCAGGATGCTCACTGTTATCCCCAGGTCTAATAAGAATCTTTACAGGGGGTTTCACTTAGCCTGAGTTTAGTGAATGCCTACTTACTTTTCCCTTCTAAATGTCTACTTTCTACAAAGAAGGTATAAATATGGACAGCAAAATGTTACAAAAGTGGATCACAAGATATAAAAGGGCAGTGGAATGCTGAGCCTAAATTCCAGAGTGAGGAAAGCATCTTAGGTTGGGCAGAAAGGGGTTAAAGAAACGGTGACTGTGGAAAGGAGAAAGCAAAGGGGTGAAGAGCATTTCCCAAGGGGAGATGTCAGAAGTCCCTACTTGATGGAGGACCTACCTAGTAGCAGAGACACCAAAAACAATGTACAAGTGGCCACTTGTCTACTGCTGTAGGTGGTCAGCTATCAGTCCAGGGGCCCAGGAACTCTTGGTCCCTTTGACAAAGATAGGCTTGACAAAGGTGGTTGTAAGACAATACGCAGGAAGGGTTCTGGAACTGGCTATTAGGAATATAATGACCCCTAACTCAAAAGGAAAGGCCAAGATTCCCCCAGAGGGAGGGGCTATAACCCACAATCCTAGATGGAATGTTGATGCTGAAAATCCCAGAGCATCTAGGTCGTGGCCAACAGTACCAATGCCCAAATACCTGGAGTACCTGAGTGTCAGTCAATGAGGGTCTCCTCACCAAATGCCAACAATCCTGGGGCACCATGGGGTGGCCAACAGTGAACCCCAGTTCAAGTTGGTGTCATGAAGCAACGTGACTGTGGCATCCCAGAGTCAACACAAGAGGAGACCTCTCACAAGTAAGTATCCTGCCTTAAACAGTTTCCCAAATATAGTTAACAGAAAGTCAAAAGAAACAAACAAAAAAAAGACTGCAATTAAAACACACATTTTTGATGGATATTTGGGTTGGTGCCAAGTCTTTGCTATTGTGAATAGTGCTGCAATAAACATACATGTGCATGTGTGTTTATAGCAGCAACAACAACAAAAAAAACATTTTATGACTTAAAATAGAATGGCTGATAGGGCAGTAAAATGGAATCAGAGAAACGAACAAGAAAAAGGGTGACAAAGACATGCTTCAGGGCACCCAAATAACAGGAAACTTTTAACCAACCGCTTAGCTAAAGGCTTTTGTTTCCTATCTCACCCAATATTATTTGGGGTCGGGGGGAGGTAGAAGGTATACTCACCCATCCACAGGAGCCAAAATGACACCAACTGATCATCCATGTGGGACCTTGGTAAAGTTCTCTTCAGGTTCCTCAGTTTGGGTGCACTCAGCTGTCGTGGTGGGAGGGGCTGACATCAAACCGGTAACCCATCCGCCTGTGGGTCGGAGCAGTGGGTCTCCTACAAGGCGGTGGCACTACGGCCACTTTCCCATTCACTCAGCTCTGCTGCCTGCTGGGGAAAATGATAGCTCTAAAAAGAGCCTTTGGTTAATGTTATAGCTCTTGCAGTGTTAACAGCTTTTTGATATTACAGCCACAGTGTTATAGCTCTTGCAGCCTCGGTCACCGACTGCTTTACCATCTCTATCACCATCTCGCTCCATCTCTCTGCTCATCACTTCTCCAGTCATCCTCTCACTGATCACTGTCTCTTCTCTCTTGCCTTTGCCTTTGCCTTGCCGACTGCCAACTGCCAATTCTCTCACCATCTGTCACACCATCGTCTTCTCTCCTCAGCTCCATGTTGGGCACTACCTGATGCACAGCAGGCTTAGCCCATGAAGCTCCTTGGCTTCGCTTAGGAAATAATTCAAGAGTGAGCTAGTAATAGAAGAAAACAGCTTTATTGAAGTGTCAGTGTTACAGCTCCATGACTGCTCCTGCAGAGCAGAGCTGCCCCACAGGCAGCATGAAGAGTAGCAGATCAGGGGAAGTTCTGCAGTCATATTTATATCCAATTTGTGTTACATGCAAATTAAGGGACGGGTTATTCAGAAATTTCTAGAAAAGAGGTCGTAACTTCCAGATCATTGCCATAGCAAGGGGCAATAACTTCTGGGTGTTGCCATGGCAGCAGTAAACTGACACGGCACTGGTGGGTATGTCTTATGGAGAAGTGCTTTTGGTGCCTCTTCTCTGTTTCAGCCAGTCTTCAATATGGTCCAGAATTGAGTCCTGCCTCCTCTTCAATTTCACTGGTCCACAGATGGAGAATAATTTAGCCCTGGGATGGACCATACTAAGTCTCATGGATAACTTATTCAGATGATGATATTTAAAACTTTTGAACTGATAATATCTAGATAAAATTTTTAATTTAGAATTGATGCTGGGATAGATTTCAAATTTTTGGAATTTTGGAATGAGGTGAATGAATTTCCATATGTGATAGATATAACTTTTGGTTGACTAGAGAGTGGAATATAGTAGTTTGAATAGTGTTTCTGCTAAATTTCTGTCTACTCAAAATTTCAGAATGTGATCTCATTTGGGAATAGGGTCTTTGCAGATGTAATTAGTTAAGAATTTTGAGATGAAATCATGCTGGATTTAGGATAAGCCATGAATACAATGACTAGTGTATTTAAGAAGAGGAAAGGATGCAGAAAGACACACAGAAGAGAATGTGATAAACGAGGGCAGGGATTGGAGTGATAACATCTACAAGCTAAGGACCACCAAGGATTGCTGGAAACTACCAGAAACTTGGAGAGAGAATGGGATAGTCTCTCCTTCAGAGCCTCTGCAGAAAACAACCATGTTGACATATTTATTTTGGCTTTGTGACCTACTGATTGGTGAAAGAACAAATTTCTATTGTTTTAAGCCACCAAGTTTGTGGCAATTTGTTATGGCAGCCCCAGGAAACTAATACAGAAGGGAAGAAAAAAACAAACAAACAAACAAAAACAAAAACAAAGAACTGTCATAAACAGAAAACAGTTACAAGTAGATATAAAACATTTATAGTAGATATCAATCAAAATTGACCAATAATCACTTTAAACATGAATGGTTTAACTATACCAACTAAGACAGTGATTGTCAAAGTGGGTTAAAGAAAAACCAATTATATGTTTTCTATTAGAAACCTACTTTAAAAGTAGAAAGGCTGAGATTGGTTTAAATAAAGGGATGATGGAGAAAGATATACCATGCTAACACTAAACAGAAGAAAGAAGGAGGATGTATATTAATTTTACATAAAGTGGAATTCAGGACAAAGAAAATTATCAAGAGTAAAGAGGGGCAGGTAACATCACAATGGTGAGAAACTAGATGCTCTCCCATAAGATCAGAAACATGGCAAAGATTTTACCTTCCCATCATCACTCCTGTCCAAGATCATACTGGAATCCTAGCTAGTATAATAAGACAGAAAAAGGAAGAAAAGGTATATAGATTGGTATAGAAATAAAATAAAACTGTTCACAGATAATACCACTGTCTATATAGAAAATTCTGAGGAGCCAACAAGAACAACAAAATGCCTGGAACTAATATGCAGTTACAACACTTTGCATGATACAGGGTTAATAGACTAAAATCAACAGCTTACCTCAATATCAGGAATGTGTAACTGGAATTTGAAATTAAAAATCATTTATAATAGCACAAAAATTCAAATATTCAAGTATAAATCTAATAAAATAAGTATTAGATTATATGTGCAAAAACACAAAACTCTGTTAAGAAGAAATCAATAAAGATCTAAATCAATGGAGATAAATTCCATATTTATGGCTTGGAAGAGCCAATATAAGTGTCCATTTTCCCAACTGATTTATAGATTAAATGTAATCAAAATCCAGCATGCATGCAACTTTGTAGATACTGACAAACTGATTTTAAAGTTTATATGGAAAGACCAAAGGATTAGAATAGCCAACACAATACTGAAGAGTAAAAAAAAAAAAAACTGAAGGTTTTCTATATCAAAGTATCAAAACTTGAAATAATGGGAAGTCCAGTCAGTCATACAACTGGCTATGAATTGTAAATACAGGGAATAAACACTGTAAATATTTTTGACACATTGTTCAACAAAGAGGAGAATTATTCAAATGCTTTTTTTTAAAATTTAAGCTTCTCTGTCCAGGAAAATCATCTTTTTAACTGAAAAGGGCAGGGGAAATAAAGGCTGATATTAGGTCAAGAAATTGTAAGCAGGTTTCTAACTATTTTTAAAAACTGAACTGAACCTACAAGTAAGCAGGTTTCTAGGTGTTTCTAACATGAGTGTATGCCTCCTTTTCCAAAATAATCATCTCCCAATAAGGGAAATCTTCATAGGAGAGAATGCCACACCACCATGGTAAGCTTAAGAAACTTTGGAAGACCAAAGAAAAACACATGCTGAACTGATTTTGTTAAAAGAAATAAAGGTGATTTCTACAACTATCTTAAAACATTCTCAGATGGATAGCCTATGGAGAGAGGCATTTTTTTTTGAGACGGAGTCTCACTCTGTCACCCAGGTTGGAGTACAGTGGCACGATCTTGGCTCCCTGCAACCTCCGTCTCCTGGATTCAATGACTCTTATGCCTCAGCCTCCCGTGTAGCTGGGATTACAGGTGCCTGCCACCATGCATGGCTAATTTTTGTATTTTTAGTAGATACAGGGTTTCGCCATGTTGACCAGGCTGGTCTCAAATTCCTGACTTCAGGTGATCCATCTGCCTTGGCCTCTCAAAGTGCTGTGATTACAGGTGTGAGCCACTGGCCTGGCCTAATTTGTTTTCTTGATGGATCACTCAAATGGAAGGCCAGGAGAATACTGTTGAAAGTATATTTTTGATCCAAAGAAGCAAGCATTTGACGTAATCTTTTGTAATACTGAAGAAATATGGTCTGGGTGCCAACATATTATGTAGTACATATTTTTATTTCTTAAGTGCACTAAAAACCGATGTATTATATGTACTCAGTGAAGGCATATAAATTGATTGAGGCCAAACCAAACAGAGATCTTTATCAGAGTGGTACAGAACACTGCCCTTCCACCTTGTATCTGTAAGGGTACTCAGTTGCAAACAACAGAATTCATTCAATCTAAGTTAATCAGAAAGGAATGTATTAAATAGTATTAGATGCCTATGTTACCTTTTGAAGTGTTGGGCATTGGATGCTCTACAGTGAAACAGAAGCTGGGATCATATCCCCAGTTAAATAACTTTTACTTTTAATCTTGTTCATCTACTACCTTTATGTTTGTTGAACGTAATATGCATAAACATATAATTACTCTAAATTTATATGGGAACACAGTAGAATATGACTATAAATACAAAATAAATAATATCATCTGCATTAAAGATATAGTTTTCAGAATGAGGGTGATAATGATATTACTGACTTCTGCACTGAGACATCCTGTCAAACTTAACCTGTGTTACATCAAAAACCTACACTCCACAAGTGGCGTCTATCAGCACTTCTCCTCCCAGTATCTCTGAATAATATCTTACTCTTACGTTAACAGGAGATGAAAATCTGACAAGGTCTTATCCTGCATTCTCAAGCATAACTCTTAAGAATTAATCCTTAAATGGGCTTGTGTCCAACTATTCATTACAAGGACTTCCGTTTTCCTAGTACTGACAGAAAATATTCTGGAATGTTGTCATGTCTGCTTCAGGGATGCTATTATGGAATGGTGGTCAGGGAAGGATTTCATCGGGCTGAAATATAATTCTATCTCCTTTTCAGATGAGTTGAATAGAATGATTAAGTAAATTGCTAGAGGTCCACAGCCAGGAAGTGGCAGCTGTGGTTTATACCCAGGCATTCAGACTTGGAGCCCACACGGATCACCTCTAGGCAATCCTAACTCACTGTAATGATATTCTTTATGCTATTGTGATTAAAAAAAAAAAGAGAGAGATGAGCTTAAAAACTAATTTTCTCAGAAATTATAAAGAATGAACTACCTATAATCTCAGCACTTTGGGAGGCTAAGGCAGGCGGATCACTTGAGGTCAGGAGTTAAAAACTGACCTGGGCAACATGGCAAGACCCCATCTCTACAAAAAAATGCAAATAAAAAGTACCTAGGTGTGTTGGTACATGCCTATAGTGCCAGTTCCTCAGGAGCTTGAGGTGGTAGTAGGCTTGAGGCTGGGAGGTTGAGCCTGCAGTGAGCCATGATTGCGCCACTGCACTCCAGCCTGAGCAAAAGGGTGAGATCCCATCTCAAAAAAAGAAAAAAGAAAGAAGAAAAAAGAAAAAGAAAAAGAATGTGAATCAATGTCAAGATTTCTCTGCTTCCTCTCTCTCCTGGCTTCTCCTTTTTTAATAATGAAAAGAATCACAGCAGGAGCAATGTGTTAATTGAATACCACTGTATACTTAACGTTTACAAAGGACCTATTGGCTCAAATGGAGTTGGTTGAATAAATAATAATAATGATATATTACAATAATATCACTTTATCTGTCACCTTTAATTAAATTTTTCATAATTTTTCATGTCATAGAGTGACAGATACAAGGATAAGACACTTTACCAAGGACAAACATTTGAACTGGTGACCAAGAAAATAAAGATGAAATCTGTTCCCATTTTGTAAAATATAGAAGAATCACTCAGATCACTAAAATAATTCAGATAAATACAAGCAAATTGAAGTTTGTTTTAGGACATGCTTGACCTGGAAGTGAAGGCGGAACTAGGAAGATAGTGGGAGCTTGAGTCTACTGAGAGAACAGGATCTCTAGCAATCTCGGAGACCATGCAGTAGGTTCTCAAACTGTGTCCTGCTTCTCCCGGCAGTAGCTCCATTCCCTAGTGCTCTCTCAGCATTAACTAGTATCATACTTTGCTCTCTGTTTCTTTTCTCTACCTCAGTGGTATGCAATGTGTTCTTTGTAAAGTTGTACCTTTCCATTACAACCCTGGAGGGGCTGATGTGGTGCATTGAAAGATGTTTGGAAAAGGGCTTTAGACCCTCGGCCCTTGCTTCAACAAGAGTAGTTTTGTGTTTGCCCATTGTACATACATACTGAGATTCTAAGTTAACTTTATTTGAAAGATGATTCGTACTGCCAGAAAAGAAAAATGTTTGAAAATCTTTGAGCGGTCTCTACTTTTCAAAATTTCTGTTTTCTTTTGTTTTTTGATACCCTGACATGACTAAATCAAATCCCTCACCCAGTGATATGGCCTCTCAGATTTCATTTCAGGACTTGACTCTGAATATATTTCACTTTCCGCATCAACTGCTTGATATTTTCTGCTCTTGGTGCTTTTTTAAAGTCACCCTTTTGTAAGAAGTAATATGATGGACACAGTCATTTCTTTTCACCTTTCAGCATATGATTTCATTGCACTTAAATTCTTTTCTCCAGACCAAGAAGCTGTAATTGCAGAGGTCACATACAGGGCAAACCTTGGCTGTGCTGGAAGTGCCCAAGATGTGGTAAATGTCCTGAGGTGTGTGTTGTGTGCAATTGTGTGTGTGTTTTTTTTCTTTCTTTTTTTTTTTTTGAGACAGAGTCTCCTTCTGTTACCCAGGCTGGAGTGCACTGTTGTGATCTTGGCTCATGGCAACGTCTGCCTCCCAGGTTCACGCCATTCTCCTGCCTCAGCCTCCCGAGTAGCTGG
>NW_012117822.1:396296-405653 GCF_000951035.1 Colobus angolensis palliatus | reverse complement strand
CATTCAAATGTATATGACTAAAAGCTGTGTTTCATTATTTGCTGGAAGTGTAACATGCTTTCTTATCTTTATTTTTCTTGGAAAAAGTTGTTACTAAAAAATGAAGCTTTTAAGATCTAATATTTTTACTTATTTTTTATTTGTATTGATACATAGTATTTGTACATGTTTATGTGGTACATGTGCTATTTTGATACATGCCATAGAATGTGTAATGATCAAGTCAGAATATTTGTGGTATTTTCTCGTTATTTTGAAATATATGCTATATTGTTGTTACAGTTACTCTACTCCACTGAATTTTATTCCTTCTAACTGTATGTTTGCACCCATTAATTAGTCTCTCTTTATCTCCCTCACATCGTTCCCAGCCTCTGGTGTGTATCATTCTACTTTCTACCTCCATGAGATCTACTGTTTTAGCTCCCACATGTGAGTGAACACATGCTATATC
This sequence comes from Colobus angolensis palliatus, assembly GCF_000951035.1. NCBI lineage: Eukaryota > Metazoa > Chordata > Mammalia > Primates > Cercopithecidae > Colobus > Colobus angolensis. The sequence goes on along the minus strand of NW_012117822.1, from coordinate 405,199 downwards.
TGTCTTTCCATGCCTGGCTTATTTCACTTAACATATTAACCTCCAGTGCCATCCATGTTGCTGCAAATTACATGATTTAATTATTTTTTATGTCTAAATAGTATTCCTTTGTGTATATATACCATATTTTTTAATCCATTTGTTCACTGATGGATACAGGTTGATTTCATATCTTTAATATTGTGAATCATGCTGTGATAAACATGCAAGTGCAAGTATTTCTTTGATACACTGATTTCTTTTCCTTTGGATAAGTATCCAGGAGTGGGATTGCCAGATCACTATCTTAGTTATTAACAAGACTTAGTTATTAATTAACTATCTTCCACATATTTTGAGATGGACATTTGTGAGTGGCTTCCCCATCATTCATCTTCCCTGTTTTTAGGGACAGCTACAATTTTTATATGAGGATCTACTTTCCATAACTCTTGGTCCATGGCTGAAATCAGCTTCACCATTAGCTATAGGCAATATATTGCCTTGTTGTTTAAGGAAATTTAGGTTGGATTCCCTGAAATAATGCAACTACAACCTTCCAATGGCTGAATTTATCAACTATAGGGTCTTTGTCTTCAATAACTTGGTTTTGTTTTTGCAGACAACGTCAAAGTTTGACCAATAATAGTTGCTCTGATTTTTATTTGCTGGAACAGATTGTACCTAGTGAAACACCAACCTTGTATTAGCTTTGAGTCTCCATCAGCCAAGTTTGCAATCTTAAGCTTTTTTTTTTTTCTACCACCAATATTGTTACCTTTCCTGCTGCTGCTTCGTTTCCTCAGTGGTACGGTTGCTGCCAGGAATGCTGCTTTCTTGTCATTGTGGACTCAACATTTCTTCTCCCTGGGGAGTAAGAGAGGGCTCTTTTGATCTTCCTCCTCTAGTGCATTCTTCTGGATACATTTTTTATTTTATTCCATTTTTGCTGGCCTCTTACCCTAGAAAGGAAAGATTCTTAAACAAGGATCCTGAAACTTAACTTCTGTACCACATGCTGGTTCTTCACTAATGCTTTCTGGGAGACATAGAGAAGGCCATTCCCAGTAACTTCATGAATGAAGCACTAGATATTGTCCCTCAATCACATTATTTAAACCTTCTTTAAGACTTAGCACAACTCTTCCGTAGACACTTTTATTTTCTCTATATACTTTATTATGGGAAATTGTATATTCAGAAAAGCAGGAGTAATAGGCATGTGGTTAGGATAGAGTAAGAGCAGATTAATCCTCCTTGGGAAACAAGTAGAAAAAGTCAGATAAATTAAGCAAATCAGATTTTTAAAGACATCATAGACCAGTGGAAACAAAAAGGATATAAATAACTGAAATTATAGAGAGATTAGACCCATCTGAAGTAAAGCAGCGACAGCCAAATGTATTTTTTTTTTCTGGGAGAATCTGAAAATTCTGAGCATGGGCTGAAGAAAGAGTTAAGACCATGCAGAGGAACTTTGTAGGCGAAAAGAGACACCAGCAAAGCTTTCAGTGGTTACATGGAGCTCGAGTAATGAATCGCAAATTTAAGGGGTTTAATTGCATTAAAAATTTTCCCACAGGTCATTTTGTGAGTTCTAGGTCTGTCTGTACAGGAGACTGAGGAGGAATGCAAAATACTTCTAAGGAGCAGAGAGGGAGCTTCAGTAGTTTTACACCTAAAAATGCCAGCCTATACTCCTAAAGATACTCACCAAAATTTAATTTCATATGAGTTAAGGACCTAAAGAGGTCATCTGAGGATCTCCGATGCCAGAAATCAAACTACAATGTTTCAAAAGTAAAGAAGCAAGCATCAAAAATATCTCAATTAAGATCCTGGAAATTATATGTCTTTAAAATAGATATGAATCATACCTAAACTGCATCTTCTTAAAACTGCAACTCAGCCCTGACTTGGCACAATTCCTGATGGAATTGAGATATTCATTCTTTCTCCCTGCCTTCCTAAGAAAGGAAATATGGGAACCTCTTTTATGGGGACTTACATTAACTAGAGCCTTCAGGTTTTGTTTTGTTTTGTTTGTAAATACCAAATGTCTTACATGCAATCAACAATTTCTAGACAGAGAGTTGACTCATGAATGATCTTAGATATAGAAGTTAACAGATGAAGACATTAAAATTCCATCAACAGTATTAATTCAGTGTTAATACAGTGATGCAAAAGTAGGCAAAGTGAACAGGAGGATTGAATAGACAATCAGGATATAAATCTACAGATCTTTAGACACCTGGTTCATGACAAAACAGAACTAGTAGTGCATCTGACAAAAATAACTTAATGGTCCTGGGTTAATTAGATGTTCATATGAAGGACAAATGTATTTTCCCTATCTCGTCATATATAAAAATCAATTTCATATAGATTGTACATCTATATGTGATAGGAAAAATATCAAAGCTTTTAGAAAAAAATGTAGGAAGTCATCTTTGTGACTTGGAGTAGGCAAAGGTTTTCTAAAATAGTACACAAAAAGCATTAAAGATAAAGGAAAACATTGATAAAGGGGGCTATGTTAAAATCAAGAATTTCTATATATTAAGTGACCATGAAGACAACCCACAGAATGGAAGAAGATATTCTCTCACATACACCTGAAAAAAACTTGTATCCAGAACATATGAAGAGTTTTTACCAATCAATTTAAAAAATAGACACATCCAAAGAGAAAATATTGATATTTGAACATACACATTATAAATAAATTATATACATTATAAAAGAGAACATACAAATACCCTGAGTATAATAAGTTACATAATGGAGTGTAATAAGATACTCAACTTTGTTGTTTTCAGGGAATTGCAAAATAAAACCACAATGTGGCATCAAAATACTCCTACCAGAAATAAAAAATGAAAAATATGGAAAATGCCAAGTGTTGACAAAGATGTGGAGAAAATAGAACAGTTAATGCAGATATGAACATAAATTTGTATAGCTCCTTTGGTAAACAGTTTAGTGATATCTATAATAACTGAAAATATAATACCCTATGACCCAATTAACTTATTTTTAGATATATATTCAACAAACAATCATGAGCATATGCTCACCGAAGGACATGAAATAGAATTTTCATAGTGGCACTATTTGTAAAAGCAAAATTCCTGAAAATTCTGAATGTCTATCAATAGTTAAATGGACAATGGTGGCATATTCACACATTAGCATATATGACCCAATGAGAAAGTATGATTTACAACTACATGAAACAATTCCAAAATATCTCATGCTGATATCGAACAAAAATCAAGCCACAAGAATGTACAATCTATGATTTCATTTATATAAATTATATAAATAGGCAAACAGAAAATATTAGAAGTCACGATGGTGACTACACTTGGGAAAGTGGGTGTGTTCTTAAAAGGAGCACAAGTGGGGTCTTCTGAAGTCCTGATAATTTCTTGTTTCTTCATCGGGACGACAGTTACACAGATACATGTGTTCAATTTTTGAAAAGTAGTTGAAATTCTCTTATTATGTATAAACTTTTTTTTTAAAGAGTCTTTCTTGCTCTTTCATCCATGTACAGTGGCATGATCATAGCTCATTGCAGCCTGGAATTCCGCAGCTCAAGTGATCTTCCTGCCTCAGCCTCTCAAGTAGCTAGGACTATATATATGCGCCACCATGCCCCACTAATATAGGTTTTTAATATATGTATAGAGTTGTTCACAAAATAGACAGAACAAACCTGCAAGTAACCATGCAATCAGCTGCAATGATAGATCTATAACTAATCTTGTGTCAAGTATACTTCCAGTTCCCACTTCCATATTGTTTTGAAGCAAATATCAGACATCATATCATCTCATCCATAAATATTTTCGTCTGTATCTCTAAATTATACGACCTCTTTTTCAAATGGAGCCACAATAACATTATTATTCGCAATAATTCCTTAACAATATTTTAAAAATTCAGCAAGCATTCAAGTTTCCAAACAGAGCATATATGCAAGTTTTCAATGCTAGAGAAAGAGTTTTTACTTTACTCTCCCTTTCTCCCCTTCTCATTCCGTCTTCCTAAACAGACTTGCAATGGTTCCAGGTTTTTGAAGGCCACTGGGTCATGACCATCCAGCATCCTAATGTCAGTTAAAAGATGCTTTTAAGAAAGTATCTGCAGATTCACAGTCCTAGAAATTTTGCAAAGAGGAAGAAGAAAAATGTAGGAATGCAAATGATTGTAGACATCTTAGTAAAAGTTTTAGGTCTAGGAATCAAATCTGTCAAACAAAACTAAAAGTAAGAGTGTGTCTGGCCTGAGAACTGGAGATATTGCATTATGTAAATAGATATGTGTTCTTAAAGAAAACGAAATGTAGGGACTTGTCTAGAGTGATCGACAAGTTCACTCCACTTGAACGGGATATGATTCTCATATTGTTTTCTTGACTTTAGAAAAAATCTGATAGTTCAAGCTTATCAACTCTACACACATGTACATAAGTATAGTTAACAACAGTTTAATTAAAAAATGACAATGTTCCCTGAATGTTTTATACACACACACTCATGAACACACACATACATATACACATTTGAATTCTATGTTTAAAATCCCTCTTTCCAATGGACCTGAATGATAGAGTTTCCCAGTTTGGTTAAATGGTTTTTACTATATATCCTACTTTAGAAATAATAAATATATAAGCAAATATATCTGATAAAATTGCTTTTAAAAATGAATGTTTTAATTTTTACAATTATAGGAAAGTCTGTATGATGATTCAAGTGGCCAGAAAGTGGAAGTTTAGCTTTCTATCACAAATTGTACTTTTGTGGATTCAAGTGACATAGCAACATGCTAGCCATGTTTATTGCTGTGGTTTGAGTATTTATATAAGGGAATTATGGTGCTTCTTGAGCACAGGATGTTTAAACTGATGATATGATGGTGGAATTTATGTTACTAGGACCTCTATTTACTCAACATGACTCGATATTAGAAGCCTTGAGTCATCATTGCGGAAGTTGGCCTAAGCTCTTGAAATACGGTGGTGCTCTGAGATAACTTTCCCATTAGTAAACCTTGAGGGTAACAAAAACAGAGGAGTACACAGGCATAATTATCCATGCTGATTCCTTCCTCATTGTAATTGGCCTCAGCAGCAGATAAGTAACAGATAAGCAGAACAGAAATAAACTCCTGCTAGTTGACTTTCTTCTTGAAAATATAAATAATGGGTCTTCCCTCCTCCAGTATCAAATTAAGTGAAAATTTGAGGAGAAGATCCCTGCTTAATTTTGATAGGTTTGTTCTTTTTCCAGCCTCCCCTAGAGATAGCTTTAAAATTTTTAATAAAAGGAAATGAGTAAAATAATGAAGGCTTTTTTAAAAAAATTACTATTGCAGTACTTCCTTGGGTCACTGCTGGCATTTTAGAAACTGGGAGAGACTACATATTATAAGAAATGCCTTTCAATGCAGGGAAAATATTTATTGTTTTATTAACAAAAAGTGCAGAGAAAAGCAGTTCCAGGGTTGTTTCAGTAACTCAGTGATAGCATCAGACACAGAATCTGTCCATTCTTCTGACCTACCCTGCTGAGTGCTGCAGCTTTAATTCTCCTCCTGTTTGCTGCAGCTTTAATTCTCCTCCTGTTTGCTTCATGGCACAGATCCAGGCATTAAACCCTCACATGGCAGTGTCCAAAGCTGAAGAAGTTAGGCAGGACGAAACGGGATTTTCATCATATGATTCTCTCCTTTAATCAAGGAGAAAAATTATTTCCAGAAGCCCCAGCCCCCATCCAGCCTCTTCATATCTCAAGTTCTAGATGTTCATACTCAAGACTAATCACTGGTAAAGTGGAATGGGATTATAATGATTAGTTTAGGCAATTTATGGGTTATCCTGGAATTCAACAGACAAAACTCAGTATATAAAGAACTAATCACATCAGGTAATCAAGGAACAACACCTGTCACAGGTTGTACCATGGCTGTCTACCATTCGCCATTGTTTACAAAAAGTACTTGCATAGGTTTCCCAACGTTGTATTCTCCAACATGTGTTATTTGCCAGGTGTAGCAACATAAATCAACATGAAGAGCAAGAAAAACAAATAAAAGCCAACTTTTTTTTTAATACTTTAGAGCAGAGATGTAACAATTAATATACTTTTTTTTTTTTTTTTTTTTAGACAGAGTCTTGCTCTGTCGCCCAGGCTGGAGTGCAGTGGCGCCATCTCGGCTCACTGCAAGCTCCGCCTCCTGGGTTCACGCCATTCTCCTGCCTCAGCCTCCCCAGTAGCTGGGACTACAGGCGACCGCCACTACACCCGACTAATTTTTTGAATATATATATATTTTTAAGGGAAGGCTTATAAGTCAGGTCATTTATTGGAATGTAAATTTGCTCTAACTAAATGAGTAGGTGCAGAGGAGGAGGACGTTTGAGCTGATGCTTTCAGTCCTACAATAACACCACAAAAAGTCTGTAAAAAGAAGTGTTAATACATGAAGGTAAGTTCATCACCACCATGTAAAAATAATAAGAAGCATATACACTTTTGATGATAGTTCATCTTTACACACCAGATCCCCGAGTTATTTCTGTGAAGTCAAAATGAAATAAGGCTGTGAAAATGTATCAAAGAATGCCAAAAGATAGCACTAAAGTCCACTGAAGGAAAGAAAAATCAACAAATGAAGATGGAGATTATATCATAGTTGCTTTCCTGGAACAAACACATCTGAGTTTATCTTGTTTTCCCAAATATTTATTTCATTTGCTAAGAGATCTTTCCTGACGTTTAAAAGTTTTCATATGATTAGACACCCTTGTGAGTAGAAAACAACACTGTAAAATAGTGATGAAACTTTATAATCAGGCAGCATTTGGCAATATAAGCACCTGATCTGTTGATCATAATGGAGGATTAACCTCTGTGCAGAAAGAAAAATATTTGTTTAGAGAGTGTGTACCAAAGTCGAAGGTATGTAGTGAATCCTCTGTACTTTTGTACTGCTGTTGGCCAGGTGGGCCAGCATCTTGTGGGAGTGTGGTCTGTAAAGAGGGCAGATTTTTAATGCTTTAAATCGATGAATTGAATTGGATCTATTTATTTCCATTGAATTGGATTAGAATTGAATCAGAATCCTCATTCTAGGAAGCTCACCCAAGAAAAAAGACACAAATCTGGAAATTCTGGGTACAAGTATAAAAAGTGGAAGAAAGACAGCACTTGGAAACAACAGGAAGATGATAAGAAAAGAAAAATAGAGCATTTCAGCTGCTACTTGGAGAGATCCTTGGATGTCTTTTTGGGTTTCTTCTTAGCCTGAGCTACTCCTTTATACTACATTCTTACTCCTAACTCAAAATGACACCACTTAAAAAGGCAAAGCATCACACCCACATGGTGGTCCAGGTCATATCTCTGAAGACATCATTCTTGGCACTCCTCTCTTGTTTTACCCCAACATTATTGAGGTACAATTCATAGTTAAAAATTGTAGGCCAGGTGAAGTGGCTCACATCTGTAATCCCAAAGAAACAAAAATAATAATTGAAAATTGTATATATTTAAGGCATACGACTGTATGATTTAATATATCTATACATTTTGAAATATTCACTTCAACCAGGTTAATTAACATATCTATCACCTCTCATAGTTACCTTTTTTCATGATGAGAACATTTAAGATGCACTCTCTCAGCAAATTTCAAGTACACATTATCATTAACTATAGTCATATTGTTGTATTTAGATATTCAGAACTATTTATCTTGCATTAATGAGGAGTTGCACTCCTTGACCAACACCTCCCCACTTCCCCTACGCAGCCCCTAGTAATCACTGTTCTACTTTGTTTCTACAAGTTTGGAATCCCTGCTTTTTATTCTAGTTATAACACAGAGTGTAGCAGGCCAGGTCTCACTAACAGCTGAGCAGGCAGATCTCTATGACAACTGTTTCAGTACTGACTGAGTGATCAAGTTAAATACCAAAAGCTGAAAGAGACAGTGTTCTTATACACATGCCAGAATATAATAAAAGCCCACCAAGAGTTTTGCCCCCCTGTCTTGGGCATTGAAGCATGACAAGATAATGAAGGAATTCTTAACAGGACCCATATAGGATTAAACAACTTTTACTGGGAGTCTAAAGAAACTCCCCAGACCTCCACAAACAAGTTTATTGGGGGACTGAAGGAACTCCCCAAACCTCCATGGTTTAGCAGGAGAAAAGATAAGGGTAATCACTGCTGGCACCTAGACCTATCTAGATTAAGTAAATTTATTGAGGGTCCAGATAAATGTCTTCAAAACTCAGACCTTCCTCTGGACTGGATTAGAAGAGGTTAATCACATATCTTTAGATAAATGCGCACTTCCATATAGACATATAGCTTAGAAGGTTTATAAGTGCTGGAAAACTTTGTAATTTTGGGTTGGTCTGGCTACATTTTGCTGTACTTCTCCCTGTACCTGGTTACAGAATAAACTCTCTTCTTTATCAGTTCATCTGCATCTCGTTATTAGGCTGCGAGAATAAACAGCCTGGCCCTCGGTTCAGTCTGGGAACAAATCTGGTGAGCCAGCCAGGAGCCACTGGGGCATTGATGTGTTCAGCAGCCGGTAGCTTGTGACGAGACAGTCTTCAGGAGGATCCCAGCAGCTTCTAGGTGAGATTTTGCAGGGGATCCCTCCTGACAGCTGTTCCCATGCACAAAATCGCATATCCCTGCCACTACTGGGGAAGAACTGAGATCAGGAGTGGACTCGCTCGAAGGATGAGTTAACTTCACCCTTAATAAGGGACCTGTTGTTTTCCTAGCTAGGCTTGCTAAGCCATTTGTCCACCAGGGAAGCAAGAGGGTTCATTGACACACCCACTTTGCATTTGGTTAAGATCAGGTTTTGAGTTGGTTTTGACTCTG
>NW_012117822.1:383549-396246 GCF_000951035.1 Colobus angolensis palliatus | reverse complement strand
TACTGGGGAAGAACTGAGATCAGGAGTGGACTCGCTGGAAGGATGAGTTAACTTCACCCTTAATAAGGGACCTGTTGTTTTCCTAGCTGGGCTGGCTAAGCCATTTGTCCACCAGGGAAGCAAGAGGGTTCATTGACACACCCACTTTGCATTTGGTTAAGATCAGGTTTTGAGTTGGTTTTGACTCTGTTCTGCCTGACTGCACTCCTGTTCATGTTCTTGTGTTTGTCCAACATCTGTCTCCACTTGTTTGTGTATCTGTCTTGTCCTTTTTGATAACATATAGGCTTGAAAATGAGAGGTGTTGAGTCCATTACTGCCAGGAGCCCTCTGGGAAGAATCCTGTCAGATTAGTAATAGTTTGGGTATCCTTCTATGACTAAAAGGAAATTAGTTTACTATTGTAATAAGATTTGGCCAACGTATGGTTTAGAATCTGAGGGGAGATGGCTGATTTTGGGGACCCTGAGCTATTTCATTATTTATGAGCTAGAGTCATTTTGTAAGTGTTCAGGGAGATGGGAAGAAATAATCTACATTAAAATATTTACGTTATTACATAATAAGGATGTCAACAAGAAGGGAGATAAGTTAATCGTGCAGCACCCGGTCAAGGTTTGCCCTGACTCTCAGGGAGATGAAGATAAGGACCCAGAAAGCCAACAGTTGATAAATGTACCTAACCCCATAAGAGAGAATAGTCCACTTAGCCTGGTGGGGGCTAATGCCACCCCTCAACCTAGGCAGGAAAGGAGAAAATCACCACCCCCAGAGTATAAGGAAGTAGCAAGGCTCATCTTTCCCTTTTGGACCAAACAAGTCACTAGTTTTGGCAGGGGAACCATCCAACCTGGAGCTAGGCAATTTCCACTTTGATAGTACCCTGTAGGGGTTAACTAGCAGGGGGCTCCGGCTGGTTATTATTGGGCCTACAGCCCTTTTGCACATCCAATTTGTTAAACGGAAAGAACTCTGACCCGAGCTATAGGGAGGACCCCCAGAAAATGACCGAGCTGTTCACCACCTTCTTTGTCATTCACTACTCCACATGGGCAGATGTGCAAGCCCTCCTAAACATTATGCTCTCTGCAGATGAGAGGAGGCTAGTATTGGATAAGGCAAAGGAAGAGGCAGAACACCTTCATAATAAAAACCCAGACAAACCCCAGATGCTGACCGGGCAATACCCCATACTAACCCTAACTGGGACCCAAGTGAGGCTAATGGAGGCAGAATGCCTGCCTGGAGCATTACAGGTGGTGCATCTTCAAGGGCATTAAGTCAGGGGTACCCAAACCTAAAAGCTTAAACAAAGTGCAAGAGCTCCAACAAAGGCCTAATTAGGATCCATCTGAGTTTATGAAGCATATTTGTCAGACCTACAGGAAGCATCTAGATATAGACCCACACGTCCCTGAAAATGTTAGGATGGCAAACCTAACTTTTATAGGGCAGAGTGCCCCTGACATTGGGAAGAAGCTGCAGAAAATAGAAGGGGCTATTGGGATGAAGCCTCTCAACTGATTGATATCACATACAAAATTTACCACAATAGGGAGGTAAAGGAAACTAAAGCCCTGTGGCAGGCAGCAATACTTATGGCAGCAGCAGGGAAAACCCCAAGAGGGAAGGGACCTGCAAAGTGGAAAGGGAAAATAAAAAAGGATCAGTGCACATATTACTGAGAAATAGGGCACTGGAAAAAGGATTAGCCAAATTTAAGCCAAAATGACCCCACGCCAATGATGGCAATTAAGCCCAGGAATGAATCAGAGGAAGACTGAAGATGCTGGAAATTCCCAGTAGCTCCAAATCTATCTGACATCAAAATTTCCCCACAGGAGCTTCGGTTAGAGTTAACAGTCAGGAAACAAAAATTGGACTTCTTAATCAACACTATTGCTAGTTATTTGGTAGTTAATACACCAATCACTGAATTTTCTGACACATCTGTGAACATAGTTGGTGTTAGCAGGAAACCAAGATCTGAGCAGTTTCTGTGCCCCCTCTCATGTAAAGTGGATAATGATCCAATAACTCACCAATTCCTTTATGTGCTAGACTGCCCGATTCCTTTACTTGGCAGAGATCTGCTACACAAGTTATAAGATCAAATCATCTTTAACCCTGAGAAATGTCAGATGTGTCTCCAAGTACCTCCAGAACAGAGACTGCAGCTACAAGCACTTCTGGCAAGTGCTGAGATCCCCTGCCCTAAGGTAGAGATGGTCCCCCAGGAAGTCGTTGGCAAGATAAAACCAGAGGTCTGGGCATCAGACCAACCCAGAAGGGCAATTTATATGAGTCTGGTAAAAATCAAACTGAAGGAAGGGGCCCAACCTATCTGAAAAAAAACCAAAATACCCCTCAAAGAGGGAAGCCTGGGAAGCCATCCAGCTAGTCTGAGTCCGGTTCTTATGGTATGGCCTAATAAGGCCTTGCCAATCATCTTACAATACTCCTATCTTGCCTAAGCAAAGAAGCCTCACTCACATGAGTACAGATTTGTGCAAAACCTAAGGGCGATTGGCCGGGCGCGGTGGCTCAAGCCTGTAATCCCAGCACTTTGGGAGGCCGAGACGGGCGGATCACGAGGTCAGGAGATCGAGACCATCCTGGCTAACACGGTGAAACCCCGTCTCTACTGAAAAAATAAATACAAAAAACTAGCCGGGCGACGTGGCGCCTGTAGTCCCAGCTACTTGGGAGGCTGAGGCAGGAGAATGGCGTAAACCCAGGAGGCGGGGCTTGCAGTGAGCTGAGATCCGGCCATTGCACTCCAGCCTGGGCGGCAGAGCGAGACTCCGTCTCAAAAAAAAAAAAAAAAAAAACCTAAGGGCGATTAATGATATTGTGGAAGACATTCACCCCACTGTGGCTAACCTATACACCATGTTTATCTGATTGTCTGGGAATCACGAATGGTTTACAGTGCTAGACTTGAAAGATGACCTCTTTCGCGTATCAATGGATGTAGACAGCTAGCAATTGTTTGTTTTTGAGTAGACAGACCCTGGGACTGCTGCTCCATTTCAGTATTGCTGGACCGTACTTCCTCAAGTGTTTAAGAACACCCCAAATATATTTGGAGAGGCTTTTGCTTATGATTTAAGAACTCTACAATTGGAAAATGGAGTATTGTTGCAATATGTGGATGACTCGTTAATTTCTAGTCCCCCTGAGCAACAGTGCCAGGATAACCCTATTAAAACTTTAAACTATCTGGCAGCTTGTGGGTATAAGGTCTCAAGCAGAAAGGCCCAAGTATGCAAGCAAACTGTGGAATATTTAGGATTTCTTCTACAGATAGGAACCAGAGCCCTGACTGTGGAAAGGCAGAATGCAATTGCTTCCATTTCCACACCCACCACCAGAAAGCAGCTGAGCGGCTTCCTAGGTATGGCCAGATTTTGCCAGATTTGGATTCCTAATTATGGACTAATGGTAAAACCTTTATATGAACTGTTAAAAGGAGCCAACCATGATCCTTCTGACTGGGAAGCAAGGCACCAATATTTGTTTGAGCAACTGAAGTTTAAGTTACCTCCCCCACTGCCTTAGGGCTTCCAAATCCTCATAATCCCTTCCAGCTTTATGTGCATGAGAGATTGGGTTTAGTGCTTGGAGTCCCAGTGCAAAGGTTAGGTGAAGTATTACAACCCATAGAATACTTTTCAAAGTCCTTTTATCTTAGAGCAGTGACTGTCACTTGCCTGCTACTCAAGGAAGCTGAAAAACTAACCTTGGGCAGCCTGTCACAATATATGTGCCCTACCCAGTGTTACTGTGTTACTGGAGAAAAAAAGAGGTTACTGGCTGACAGCAGGCCGATTGGGTAGATATCAAGCCATACTTTTTTTTTTTTTTGTGAGACAGAGTCTCGCTCTGCCACCCGGGCTGGAGTGCAGTGGCGCGATCTCAGCTCACTGCAAGCTCCGCCTCCTGGGTTCACGCCATTCTCCTGCCTCAGCCTCCCGAGTAGCTGGGACTACAGGCACCACCACCAGGTCTGGCTAATTTTTTTTAATTTTTAGTAGAGACGGGGTTTTCACTGTGTTAGCCAGGGTGGTCTCGATCTCCTGACCTCATGATCCACCCGCCTCGGCCTCCCAAAGGGCTGGAATTACAAGCTGAGCCACCGTGCCCGGCCCAAGCCATACTTTTAAATGACCCACAGTAAAGCTGCAAAGCACTGGAACTGTAAACCTTGCTACACTATTACCTCTCAAGTCCTGCATAACTGTCCAGAGGTCATAGACCTAGTGTTTTCCAGCCACCTGGACCTAAAGGATGTAGCCCTCCCATGCACAGATAAAACTTTATTTGTACACGGGAGTAGCCTCGTCACTGATGGGAAGAGAAATGCCAATTATGCTCTGGTGACCTCCTCAGGTGTAATAGAGGCAAGAACTTTGTTGGTAGGGACCTCAGCACAGAAGGTTGAGTTAATCGCCCTCATAAGAGCCTTGTAACTATTCCAAGGTAAGAATGTCAACATACACACTGACTCCAAGTACACAACTACATGGAGGGAAAGAGGGCTGCTAAGGAAGGATAACACTGATGTTAAATATGCTAAGCAAGTATTAGAATTGCTAGAGGAGATAAAGGCCCCACAGGAAATAGCTGTAATGCATTGCCCTGACCATTAACACAGTAATTCCGAAGTGTTAAGGGACGATGCTTTCCCAGACCACACCACCAGGCATTTAGCCAGTGCCAGCATTGAAATCCAGGTGCCCTTAATTCCCCAAATAGATTTAATGACCTTCAAGCTCTGGTACACTTCTGAAGATGAGAAAGCCGCAGAAGATAAGGTGTTCAAACTAAATAAGGAAGGGTGGAGAGTAAACAACGCAGGCCTAGTCTGGGCACTAGCGCATCGCATCTGCCCTCTGTTAAAGTACATTCATGATAGCATGAGTTTGGGGAGAGATGCTTCGCTGGCCTTTGTACAAAATTATTTGAAAGGGAAAGGACTAAAGGCCCACTTAGAGGATATAATTCAGCAATGTCACCTGTGCACCTGGAATGAGCCTAATAATGATAACCGAGGGCAGCCTGGGCAGCAAGAGGGAGGGAGGCACCTGCTGGGCAGCAAGAAGGAGGGAGGCACTGGCAAATAGACTTTACACAGATGCCACCAGCCCCTGGGGGGTACAAATACCTTCTAGTTCTAGTGGACACTTTCTCTGGCTGGGTGGAGGCATGCCCATGTCACACTGAATGAGCAAGCAAAGTAGTTAAAAGTTTTGCTGAAGGAAGTCATACCACAATATAGGCTCCATGATGTAATTCATAGTGATAATGGGCCTTCATTCATCTCTGAGATGACAAGTAAACAAAGCTTTGGAAATGAAATGCAAACTGCACTTAGTGTGGAAACCTCAATCTTCTGGACAAATTGAGAGAATGAACCGCACCTTAAAAACAATCACTGCCAAGTTGTGTCAACAGACTCAGCTGAAATGGATTCAGGTACTTAGTATTGCACTGCTCTGGGTAAGAGAAGGCCCCCAGAAATAGGATTAAAATAAGTCCTTATGAAATTGTTTTTGAGAGACCCTTTGCAGCTAACCCATCTCAGGTCACCAAAGTGCCCCTAGATAGGGAGTTGGCTATTAAGGATTATGTTGCTCACTTAAGACAAACTCTTAACGTTTTGCATAAGTTTGCTTCTAACAGGGACACTGTGAATTCTGCAAAAGCCCGTCACCCATTCCTACCTGTCAATCAAGTGCTGCTGAAGGAATGGAGGGAAGCTGGTCCTGCCCAACAACTACAGGAGAAATGAAGAAAGCCCTATGACATGCTCCTGACCACAGGTGAAGCACTGAAACTGGCAGATATCAAGCCTTGGGTCCACCATATGTGAGTGAAAAGATTCCTGCCAGCCAAGAGCCCTGTGGCAGAGGAGTCTCCGGCTGACAGATGGGAGGCAGACCCCCGAGAAGACCTGAAGTTTCTATTTGGAAAATGGTAAGACTTTCATAAGACTTTCTCATAATGCTCCTCGCTATGCCTCTCATTGTTTCTGCTCTCACCTCTAATCTTTTCTTACAGTTGGCACAGGATTATGCAGAGAAACTGCAAAGAAGCTCCTGCTGGGTCGGTGGCCTATTACTCCTTTCTAGCACCATGGGGTTGCCTTGCTGGGGATACCTCCAGGGGAAGGACTGGATTTACCTGCAAACTTTTCTGGGAAATCTAAAATCTTGGACGGGGTCACAAATGACAGGAGTAACCATGGCAAATGTCTCAGAGTGGCCCATAAACAAAACTTTAGAAGGCCCAGGGCAAAAAAAGCCATTCTCTGTAAACAAAACAAGGGATGATGTAATAGCTTTAGCTACTCCCTTGCTGAATCTGAAGGTGTATGTCCAGACTATGATACCACAAAATGTCCAGTACAAAAATGGCTTTCTTCAAATTGGGGACAGATTTATTTGGCTAACTGCCTCCACTGGACATTTAAGCCAAGTACCTGCCTTATGTTGGAAACAATGGAACCACTCCCTTGACCACTGGCCTAACGTAACCTGAGTTGTGGGATGGATTCCACACATTCCTCGTGAACAAGGTCAACATACTATAGCGCTACAACAAAGAGATTTGTTTGTTACCAACTGGTCCCAACAACCTGGCCAAAATTGGTATCCCCCTAACAGAACCCAGTGGCTTTGTGGCACCAATTTATGGCCATGACTGCCCTCAGGCTGGTTGGGGTGCTACACTCTAGGTCTCCTAATTGGCGCAGGGACACTGGATAAAAACCATCCAAAACCCAGCTAATCTCTTACATATGCTTAACAGATGGACCAGGTCAGTTTTCACTGGAACAAACATCTGACCTCAATCTTTATGCCCTCAATAGGCTTAGAAACTGTCATATGGCACATAGAGGCACTAGCTAATTCCATGCAGTGAGCCTTGAATGACAGTCTCCGAAGTATTTCCCTTAGGAATGCTGAAATGTACCATATGTAGAAAGCTATCTTGCAAAATGGAATGGCCCGAGACATTATAACAGCAGCCCAAGGGGGAACCTGCACCCTCACCAAAACTGAATTTTGCATGTATGTACCTGACAATTCTGGGAATATTTTTCTGGCCTTAAAGTATATGCACCAACAGATTCAGGCAATCTCTAGTCCTGGGTTATCAGTTAGTGACTGGATTGCATCATGGTTTAGCGGAAGGCCTTCCTGGTGGCAGAGAATCCTTGCAGTCCCGGTCACCCTTGTAGGCATGGGCATAATGTTACGTTGTGGAAAGCATCGCTGTTGCATATTGCTCTAAAACATCTCTCGAGTTCATACTATCATGTTTCAGCAGGCACTGCCTCTAAGCCCCCCAAAGAGAGAGTACTACCAGGAACAAATCGACCTCTTCCACTCCAACGCTGAGATCGATGCACCATAACAATGACCCCCTCTTATCAGGAAGTAGCCCGAAAGATTATGACACCCCATCTGCCTACAATTCTCATAATTAATAAATATACAAGCATGATAGAAAACATGTGCAAATTGACAGTAGGGATTGTGGCAGGCCAGGTCTCACTAACAGCTGAGCAGGCAGGCCTCCATGACAGCTGTTTCAGCACTGACCAAGTTGTTAAGTTAAATATTAAAAGCTGAAAGAGCCAATGCCCTTATACAAAGACTGGAGTATAACAAAAGCTTACCAAGAGTTTTGCCCAGGCCTTTCCTGGGCCTTGAAGCATGACAAGATAATGAAGGAATTCTTAACAGGACCCATTTATGATACATCAAGTTTTACTGGGGTTCTGAAGAAACCCCCCAGGCCTCCACAAACAAGTTAACTGGGGGTCTGAAAGAAGTCCCCAAACCTCCATGATCTAGCAGGAGATAAGATAAGGGTAATCACCCCAGTACCTGGACCCATCTAGATTATATAAATTTACTAAGGTTCCAGGGCAAAGTCTTCAAAACTTTGACTTAATTATACATTGCAAGAGGTTAATGACTTATGTCTTTAGATGCAGGTATACATACACTTAGATATATAGCTTAGAAGATATATATGCTCTGGAAAATCTTGTAATTTTGAGTTGTTCTGGAGACATTTTCCCAGCTTTCTCCCTGTATCCAGTTACAGAAATAAACTCTCTTCTTTGCCAGTTCATCTGCATCTCATTATTGGGTCCAGAGAATAAGCAGCCCTACCTTTGGTTTGGTCCGAGAACCAGAGGACTTTTGGTTTGGCTTACATAGTACTTTTTGTTTGGCTTGCACAGTATTTCTACTTTTTGTTTTGGTTTGTTTTTAATCTGTTTTTGCCTTGCCCACTTGTTCTAGGAGGTGACTCCAGTAAGCTACCTTGTAAGTGGCTGCCAGATGGGTTTGGCCAACTTAAGACATCAGTAGAAAACTGAAGAATTGCAAGAGAGAATTCAGAGGATGTTTTCCTGCTTGCTCCTTTCTGTGCTGTGTCTCCGGGCAACAGCCTTAAGCAGCCCTTTCTGTAGCTTGCCAGCTCTCAGTGGGCTCTGATAACTCACTTTCTTCTCCTTTTCCTTCAGCCCTAGAAGGCGGTAATGCTTCCCACTGCACTCCTGCTTATCACTGGACATCTCACCATCCCGTGCTTGTCCTCTTAATTCTTACCAGCCCTTGCAAGAAGTCCTTTATTTAAGTCTCTACATTTGATTCATCTGGGGTAATTCTGCTCCCTTCTGGGACCCTGACCACTTAACTGCTAAGTTCTAAAATGGGGGTATTGCCTCATGAAAAAGCAGATTTGACAATACCAGGTCCATATTTGCACATCAAAACAATGACCTAGAGCAGGAAACCAATTGCATCCTTAAAGCCAGTGCTTTCTCAGAGGTGGTAATTGACAGGGAATCTTGTTAAAATGAATATTCAGATTAATTAGCTCTGGGGCTGGGCCTGAGATTCTGCCTTTCTAAGAAGTTCTCAGGTGATGTCACAGTGGAAGATCTGTGGACCACACTTCGAGTAGATGGTCTTTGAAAAGTACATGGGTTCACTAGTTTCCCCATTGTCAGTGGCTTGCACAGTAATTTTTCCTCCCCTACCTGTCTACATCTATTTCTTAATTTTTTTTTCCTTAGATCTATTAGAGAGTTAGACCCACTCATTTCTGATACTCATCTGGCTTGCTATCTTTGCTCTACTGATTCATTTCGGTTGATTTCATTTGCTCTGGTAGCCTCAATTGTACCTTGAACTCAGACCTCTCTTGATCCTCAGATAAATGAGACCCCACTGCCCAGAAACAGAATAATCTCAGAAATGAGGAATCGTCCTTCACTTACCCACATCAAATTCCTTAAAATTCATGATGCCTCTGCCTCCCATAAAGCTTCTGCAACTACCAGGTCTCACCATTCCCATTTAGTGCCCTCAGTCACGACCTCACGATCTCCTGTCTGTTAGGACCTCTAACTGTTTTTGTGCCTTCCAATTTATTCCTCAGGCAAGCATCAGACTGACTTTTCTGAGAAGCAAATTTAATCTTGCTCCACACATTTTGGTGTCCCATGCAAACTGCGAGATGAAGATAAAATCTTTAACAATCTCACTTGTACTTTGCTACGCAGTCTGTCCCCTGTAGGCTTCATGCACCAAGAGTACTGAAAAACTATGACTCTTTCAGGGTATCCAACCTTTATCCACACAGTTTCTTTTCCCTAAAATGCCTTTGCCACCATTTCTTGACTCCTGTAAGCATACCTAAGTGCTTTTCTCTCTAGAAGAAAGTTTTCAGGCCAGAAACTATGTCTGAAAAGACTGATACCAGTCTTTTGTAGACTTCCATCAACTAGCCCAGAGGGTCTTCAGCAAATCTTAATTGAATAAAATAAGAGATTAATGTTTGGCAATATTGTCATTCTAATATTTTATTTCAATGTGTACACTGAGACTTATTTTAAATTTATTAAATATAAAAGAAAACAGATACTGCCTTTGATGTTTTCAATAAAAATGAAGAGATTTGTAAGGGAATGGGGCAGCTGTGCTCACACTGGCTCTCAATTTGGTCTTTATTATAGATTAACTGGTTATTTACCTGGGGTCTGTGCTTGGAATATCTCAATGAGGGCAATGAATAGTTCATTCAATATTAACTCTAATTTGGATATATTTACCTTAATGAACAAGCAAGTGATCGTAATTTGTTTCATTTTCTTTAACCACAACACAGGAAATTTATCCGGAAGTATTTCCTTTTGGGCAGGCAATTTTTGTGGACGTATTTATTAAGCATAGTCAGGATGAATCAGGCTATGAAGGCTCAATGTTTACAGATGAAAATAATAATTACATGAGTAGAGTAATGAAAGGAGGAGGGGAGGCCTGGAGATTGATGCCTGGAGATTATTAATGTTAGAACTGGCAACCAAAGATGTTTATGGAATCTCTGTTTCTAAGGATCTTTTGGGCAAGTCAGTTCGCCACTTTATGCCTTAGTTTCCTCATCTGTAAAATGGGAAAAATATAGGAGTAGCTTCATAAGTTGCTGTAAGAATTCAATGGGATAACAAATATTAAGTATCTAAATGAAGTAATACATATAAAACAGGTTATTGTGGTCATTCAATAAATGTGAACAATGTCTGCCAATTCCTGTAAATATCTTGGTGATGTAGAGTTCTGAGAAAGCATAAGCTGCATTCGTTTTCCTGTTATTACAGCAACTCAATTAAAAAGTTACTCTATAGCCATTTCCCCAAAGATTTATCTTATTCCTAAGACCACAATAATAAATCATGTTTGGCTTTAGAAAAGTCCAAGATATATTGTTTCTCTACCTCAAAGGTTCATAAATGGTCTATCATGTATTGTGCTCCTAATGCTTTCTTGTATTATTGAAAAAGGGTCATCAGCATAATAAATAAGCATTATGTAATGCCACTTGTAAACCCCAGAAGATTATGCTATACAGTACTTTATAGTATAATGAGATTTTCTCATACATTGTCTACTTTGTTTCTAACATAACCCTAATAAAGGTGAGTTTATTATTTCCATTTTGTGCATAAGGGATCCGAAATTCAGAGAAGTAAAATGGCCAACCTAAGGTTATAAAACTTTTAGGTGGCAGGTTGGGAGCTAAAACTTCATCTTATTGCAAATGCTACATCATTGCACGACCCTTGTTCTCCTGGCCTGTAAAAGTCTGATTTAGCAGAGCATTGGTGGAGTCTTCTGTGGATAGCCAGGTAATTTGAGTATGGTTTGCTGATTTCATATTGGGGAAATAGATCAATTTTTGTAGTGTTCTCTGTATTGGTCTATGTTTTGTCTTATTTTATAACATGGGAGCATTGTATTTATCTCATGCCTGGTGAGCCAACAGAAAAATAAAACCAAAACAACCAAACAAAAGACAGATTACTACTGTTTTTCATAATAATCCACCATATTGTAATTTTAGTAAAGATGCAGGTCATTTTCCATGTAAGCTTTTGACTTCTAATAGAATATAAGAGGCATATTATTTTAGTTTTTAATAGGATCAAAGATTCTATAACTAAATATACAACACATTATTTCTCTATCACTTTTTGTTCTTTGAGATTTGTTACAGACAACTCAGTATTGCCTTTTAATTTTTGAAAGATTTTCTTAATACAACCTCGATTTTCTATTCTACTAAGTCCAGTTTTGCTAATTGTCTATAAGCTGTTCTTTATCATTTAGAGATTTTTTTTACTGCATATGAAATGTCTGCTATTAAAATTTTTAACTTTGGCTACTAAATAATAACTCAATTATATTATCACATAAGCGGGCTTCAAAATACCCTTACTGATCCTACTTTGAAATGTTGTTGTCATGAGTTCCATAAGTCATTACTCTTGCTTATAGTGTAATTTTCTATCATTTTAATATTGAAATTTTAAATTCATTATTGCAAATGTCAACACTCGGTATGACTTTTGAGTAATAATAATCGTATGCATTATCATCATCAAGGTTCCCAAAGAATTTACACAGAGATTAAAGCTTTCACATGAATAAATATCAAAGTTAGAATTCCAATAGTTCTGTACTAAAGACCATTTTTGTATATTCAAAGCATAATCATATTCATTTTAAACTTTGCCCAATATCACTGTGATAAATATTAAATATTAATATTTAAAATTAAAGCCCTTTTGCCTCTATAACTAAATCACTTAAACATTAGGGTAAGCTGTTGTATTACTTATAACAAATTTCTGGCATGACTGTGGTGCTTTATCATTTCCAATGTTGTTGAAGTGTTTACTGTTAATCAATCAATTTAAATTCTCAAGTTGAACTTAGCAAGTCACCAGTGAGATTCTAATTCCCACACTGACAAAAGACCTTTCGGTCCTCATTTTCTTCACCTTTTTGCAACTTTTGCAGTTATATTTTTCTACCACTTTAAAACTGTCATCTCATGGCTTTCTTGATGACGGAGTCTTTTTCTCTTCCTGCCTCTGAACATACCCCACTTTTTTGTCCCTCTGCTCTTCCCAGGAAGTCAAAAGTCTTGAAGTCACATTAGACCCTACTTTCACTCATCTCACCCTCAAGTTGTCCTCCAAGTTCAGTAGTGTCTATGTCCTAGAGGTCTAATAAATCCTTCCGACTGTTAATCTCAACTGCCACAGTTCAAGACTTCAACCTTTCTGAGTTGATGACCGTGACGTCATCCTTACTGATTTTACTGACCT
>NW_012117822.1:377492-382600 GCF_000951035.1 Colobus angolensis palliatus | reverse complement strand
AAAAAAAAAAAAGAGGTACTCTATGGTAGAATGCTTGGTCTCTGAACCACCAGTTGAAAAAAGTCTCTGGCTGATTAAGAATACTGTTTAGGACTTTGCATATTTGAGATACCAACCATTATTGCCACAGTTAGTGTACATATTACACTCTGCACATTCTGCTGCAAATACCTACTTTTCTTTCTTATTAACCTGGTAGTTTCTTGGGAGATCCTAATATATCACGTCGTATATAGTTACTACTCAATAAATGTTTCTGAATTAATAATTGAGAGTGAATAAAAATGCTCTAGGGACAGAAAACAGAGAATGCATGAGATGAGGCATTTTCAATCAAGTTGTCATATCTGATGTCTAAAGTTAGCTTGATTTAATAAAACATTATAGTTTTCACAAGATAATTTGTTAACTACTTTCTTAAGAAGTTTATGCTTCCCTGAGTCATATCTCTGGAAGACACAGATATATACTGATGGTATGGGAATTTGCCTTATTTTATTTTGATACATTCTCTTGGATAGTTTGGTTTTGTCTTCAATTTACTGGTGCATAACAGATTTTAAGGAGTAAATGACAATGCTGCAATTCTTCATTTACTTTTCTTGATAATCTGTCTTTTATTCAGTAGGAGGACGGTAATTAGTTTTCCACCAAGGCTATGTAATTCTCCTATGACTACTACTGTTAACTACAGTAGTCATCCTTTTTCTGAGATTTCATTTTCTGCAGTTTCAATTACTGTGGTCAACTGCAGCCCAAGCATAGGCGAGTACAATGAATAAGATATTTTAAGAAAGAACACATTCACACAAATTTTCTTATACTATGTGTTGATAATTGTTCCATTTTATTACTTTTGTTGTTAATTTCTTGCTGTGTCTAATTCGCAAATGAAATTTAATCATATGTACATATTTGTAAGAAAAAGTATACATAGGGTTTAGTACTATCTGAGTTTCAGGCATCCACTGGGGGGGTCTTGGAAAGTATCTCCCATGGATAAGGGGAAACTACAGGACTTTGGTTTGTGGTTTTGCATTACAAAGGAGCCATGGTAGGTGAAACAAACTTATAAGCAATAACTAAATTAAGTGATTGGTTTCAAGTAGACAGTAAACAAATTTCAAAGTTCAAATTATGAATACATAGTGATCACCCACCATATAGTCTAATAAAAAGGCATAATATTGACTCTTAGAATGAACCACCCCTTACATAATTATATGAGACTATAAAAGTGGGTGCAACCTATTGCCTGTGTGAGGAAAGGAACACTTCTCCGCTTGATTATTTATGACTGTGTAACATCAGAAACAGGATGTCAATTTCCATGAAGAAAGGTAAGCACACCTTTTCTTCAATATCTTGTAACTTTCCAATTTTTAAAGGATAAGGCATGTATTTCACAAGATGAGTACAGGTTTCTGATATATAAAATAAGTATATTTATTACACTAACATATACATCTGAATGCCAGTTTGGATTTTAACTGTAAAAAAAAAGTTCTCATTTTGTACTTAATGTTATTTTGTTTCAATCTGACATAGTTACCACCATGAACTAGATGAAGTAAAAACTTTATACATCTAATTTTGTTTGAATTTTTTGAGCTATGGTTGTCTAGAATTCATTGAGAAGCTTATGTCTTAGAATCCTAAAAATGTTTCCTCTAGACTGGGATAAATTGGTATATTTTTGAAACAGTCAAACAAGTTTGAACGTCTTTATAGACTGAAGACAAACTTTGAACTAAAGACATTGTGTTAGCTACTTAAGATAAATACAATGAAATATTTTTATATAATAAAGTAGCTCAGTATTCTAAAAGTTCCACATATGATAAAATTATTAAAATAATTAGCAAAGATTCTTCATGAGACAAGAGCTTTTTTTTGTGGTCTTACTGGTGTGGGTTCTGGTGTGAAATGATCTGGGTATAAATTAAGTGCACAGAGTTGCATCATAGAAGATTTTTATAATTAATAAGTACCTTAAAATGTACTTCCAAATCTTATAAAGTATTACTTGTATTTGAAGAAATCTACTATATCTCTCATTCACTGGCAGATATCACGGAAACGTATTTCAAATTTTGGCAACTGCTTCAGGTTAAATAGTTAGAATTAAAAATTCACAACAGAAAGATTAAGTTCATCATCTGATTAAGTTAACAAAACATGTGCACACTCACAAGAATTTAATACAAATAAGATACATGTATATATCTTATTTTATTCTAAAATTTGAAATACAATTTGCTGTAAAACAAATGACTCTTAGCAAGATTTCCCTTGTTTGGAGGCCAACTTAATTAGCTTTTTTATATCTCACATTTTAAATAATCTTATCAGATTTTGCTTTTTATTGATTGCTTTAATAGTTACTCTAGACCATGGTTGCCAAGAGCCCTGGGAATGGTGCTGCTTTGGATAACCTGTGTAAATCAGTTTGTCTTCTGGTGAGTAGAAAGAGCAAGACATGCGTAGGTTTCTTTGTAACAAAGTACGTTAAGTTTCTCTGATTACCAGTAGAAAAGAGCATTTCATAGATGTCGAAGTGGTGTGTGGCTGGAGGTTTGTAATTTATCTCATTACTTATCCATATTAAACAAAATTTTCCATCTGGAACTCAGTTGTCAGCAAACTAAAGACATGGCTTGATGAGCAGTAGACTCTCAATGAACATTAGTTCCTTCCTTCCTCCCTGACTCAACACTTTTCTGTCATTCCAACATTTCAAGTCAGGCATAAAGTTATTTTCTCCTTTCCATATGATTTGGAAGAATGAGAATAGAATTTTTAATTACACAGAAACTAAAAGAAAGCACTTGGATTGAGATTGTTGTCTATACATACATATCTACCTTCCTTCCCATCTGAAAGCCTATAAAACAGCCAAAAAAAAAAAAAAATTCAAAGAAAAAGTAAATCCAAAACAGTGTGGAAAAAAAGAATGCCACCAACAGACTAGAAATGTTACAGGATTCTGGAAAAATAGACAGTAGACAGGATTGAATACACAAAGTTGTTAAAGTGAAGCAAAACATGAACTAAACATAAGTGAAAGAATGCTGTGATGGGAAGAGTGAAGGAGGAGCCCTGAACACAAAGTCAGTTGCCACAAGATACAAAGACAGCTTCAAGCATTCATCAGACAAGTTATTAATTGAGAAACGAAGGTCAGAGCTAGGCTAGCAAGCACCACTCCCCTCTCTGATCTGTACTAAGCAACAGGCAGCAAAAGTGTCTGCCCATAGGCTAAAGCAGAGTGTGGGCAAGTGGGCCCTGAGGCAGAGCAATGCTCCAGGGAGGACAAGGAGCTCCTGTTCCCAGAATGGGAGCTGAAGCACACAGTACTGTCCTCCTAGTGGCCCAGCCAGCCTCTGTCATAAGAGACTGATCTTAGTGACTAGAGGAGGCAAGTGGACAGAAATACTAAACCACAAAAATGAGCAGAGATTATTGAACATTAGAAGGAACTAACATTATTATAATGAGAAAATGAGGTTAACAGGACAAGCAAAGCAGGGCTTTAGAATAAAATATAATTTAAAATGTGAGAATATGTTACATTGACAGAGACTCAATTACAGACTTTGAAATAAAGCTTTCTTCATGAAATACACACACACACACACACACACACACACACACACACACACTTGATAGATCCATATAACTGAAAAACACAACAGTGGGCTGAAAGATCAACTCAAAGAATATTCCCATAATACAATATAAAAGGACAAAGAAAAAAGTGTTAATGATAAGCTTAAGATGCAAGGAAAATGGGTTAAGAAATTTTAATATGCACTCAGAAAAATCAAACAGAGAAAATGGAAAGTATAGGAGCATCTGTATGTTCAGCTAGAAATAGACACTCAACATCAATTCCTCCTTTTTTTGCCAGTGGCATACTTCAGTTTCTCTCAGGGCAATAGAAACTATTCTTGTACCATTCTCAATCCATTTTGAGTTTACTCAAATTCAATTTGGGTAAAGCTGGCTCCATGCCTGATTTCATCACAGGGTATGAATCTTAGGTCTGGATAATCAGATTGTTGTTTTTCTGGCTATGGTGACTAGCTAAGAAATTGAATTCATAACCCAATTACAGCCAGTAATATACATAGAATTTTATAGAGCTGGTAGAAAATTCAGTGATCATACCATAAACTTGGCAGATTTCAGCCTGAGACTGCCATAGATAGAGAGATGAGTCTTCAAACATGTCGTAAAATTTCTTCCTATAAAAAAAATTAAAAGAAAGAGAAAATCAGCTTTAATGAGAGTGAGACTCTGGATAAAGTTGTGTCTTAAATAAGTACCAACATAGGCCATTTTAGTACTGGGATCAATTAATTTATCTTTTCGTTAAGTCATTTTAGTTGTGTTTTCCTACCACTTGCCATGAAAAGATGCCTGAGATATGCAGAAATAAATAATAATACTAATATAATGGAATAAAATTTCCCAAAGCCAAAGAAACATAATTACTAGATTGAAATGATATTTCCAGATAATTATTTTACAGTACTGAACAAGGTAAACAATAGAAGACCTTTATTGAGTTGCATACTGGTGATATTTCAGAACACCAAGAAGATAAAAATTCTAAAAGATTTTAGAGAGAAAATTAAATAACTTACAAATAAATGAATTAGAAACAGATTGATATGACACTTTATCTGCAAAACTGATATTAAAAAGTAACATCAAAATCTTCCAATTTCTGAGAGAAAACGACTTTGAAAGAATTTTGTATTTATTTAAACAATTATTCAATAGGAGGCCAAAATAAGGACAGCTTCATTACAGTTAAGGACATGCAAAAACTTAGAAATTTTAGTACAAACACACCACCTCTGGAAGAATTATGTGTGTATAGAATGCGGAAAAACTAATATGAATACAAGACAAAGAATTATTAAAAAATACAAAGCCTGTAATCCCAGCACTTTGGGACGCCGAGGCGGGTGGATCACGAGGTCAGGAGATCAAGACCATCCTGGCTAACATGGTGAAACCCCGTCTCTACTAAAAACACAAAAAAACTAGCGAGGCGTGGTGGCGGGCGCCTGTAGTCCCAGCTACTCGGAGGCTGAGGC
>NW_012117822.1:344179-376930 GCF_000951035.1 Colobus angolensis palliatus | reverse complement strand
ACAGAGAAAGACTCCATCTCAAAAAAAAGAAAAAAAAAAAAGAAAAAGAAAAAGTAGAATGTGCATTTCCCCAATCAGTAAAGGTTAAAAGAAAATGCACAAGGTAAACCTAACCAGGAAGAGGAATTAAAATAAAAAAGAAAACAGGAAAATTTTAAAAAGTTATATAAAAAGAACAAATGCAAATGTATCCATGATCACAATAAATATAAATAAACTTCCCAATTAAAAAGAAGATTGGGTTAAAAACAAAATAAAACTAACTCTAAGCTGCTTGCATGCAACACATATAAAGCGAAAAAAAAAGTACAGATAAACGTTGAAAATTTAAAAAAATGTTAGAAAAATAGTAACAAAGAGAAAGATGGTATGGCAGTATTAATATCTAGTAAAAATGAAATTCAAGTATAAAAAATTAAAGAAGATAAATATATATATTTCATATTGATTAGATTATAATTCATTAAGGTATAAATTTATCACCATTGGTATGAACATTTCTGTACTAAAAACATAGTTTATAAGTATATAATTAAGTAACTGATTATATACATGACTAAACTGTCAATTACACAGCTGTGGTGGAATCCCTTACCATAGATGTTTGCATATCCAGTAAATGAAAAATAGTGAGGTAGAAGACTTGAAGAACAATTGATAACATTAAGCTAATGAATCTGTACAAAATGTCATATTAAAAATACTACTTAAATGGAACTTCAGCCATATATTGGACAATATAATCTCAACAATTTTTTTAAAAGTGTAGGCAATATAAGATAACTGAGTACTATCAATAAAACAACAAACTAACAAGAAAAAGTTAGTTTAAAAAAGTCCCTAGCCATTGAAAATTTAAAACATCGTTTTCAATGTTTGCATTGAAAAGGAAATTAGAATTCAACTGTTAGAGTTAGTAAGACATAACTCTTAAAACCATGCCTTTGCAACACTGATGAGACAACAAAAGTGAGTCTCAAATAAAATTGTATCACTGGCCGGGCGCAGTGGTCATGCTTGTAATCCCAGCACTTTGGGAGGCTGAGGCAGGCAGATCACGAGGTTGGGAGTTCGAGACCAGCCTGGCCAACACAGTGAAACCTTGTCTCTTCTAAGAATACAAAAATTAGCTGGCTGTGGTGGCAGACGCCTGTAATCCCAGCTACTCAGAAGGCTGAGGCAGGAGAATTGCTTGAACCAGGGAGGCAGAGGTTGCAGTGAGCCAAGATCGTGCCACTGCACTCCAGTCTGAGTGACAGAGCTAAACTCTGTCTCAAAAAAAAAAAAAAAATCACTTTAAGTGCATGTATAAAATAATTTAAAACAGACAAAAACTAAGATAATTTTTTTGAAAAACTTCAAAATCAATTCTGAAATAATTTCACATGTAAAATAAGCTAAATTGAAAGGATAAAAACAGAAAATATTTCATAAGAAACAAAAAATAGAAAATATGATTGCTAAAAGCAAAAGCTATTTCTTTAAAAAATCAAATATCTAAGAAATAATAAAAAAAACTTACAAATTACAAATGAACATTAGAAGCAAGACAGTGGGAACCACAGATATAGGGAAGATTTAGAAATTTATGAGGCTACTACGAATCCTAATAAATTTTTAAAAATGTTCATGAAATGGATTATTTTCAAGGAAACTAAAAATTGATAAATTTGACTCAAGAAGACAGAAAAATCTAAGTAGACAATAACTATACAAAAATAAAAAATACAGTCAAATGCTGATCCCTAAAATACATCATATTTTAATGGTATCATAGGTGAGTGCTTCTAAAACTAAAATAGATTATAACCTAAACAATTCTGTAGCCTAATGAAATTCCAGATTGAAATAAAATTTAAAATGACTATAAGAATAAGAAGCAGATACATTCATCTACAGAAATTTGTCAACTTTCATCTCTGTGACTATATGTTCAGCTCTTCTAACTAGTATCCAGGTTTCAACTCACTGAATAACAATAAAAAAGCGATTATTTTACTTAAGAAATACACATTCATGTAGATAATGACTCCAAGAATTCAGGATAAAAACTAAAATTTAAATTTAAAATATCTGAACAGAAACAGCAGTAGCTACAGACCATGTGGGAAACAGATTCTACAGTTTAAGTCTGAGAAAGTTACAGAAAAAATTTTAAAATATTAATTAAAACCTAGAGTTGCTATAATATTCATCTAAAATGTCCAGTTATAAACCAAAATGTTATAAGACAAGCAAAGAAACAAGTCAGTGTAGCACATACTCAGAAAGGGGAAAAAGCAACAAAAAGAAACTAATTCTGTTTGGGCATAGGTATTAGATTTAGCAGTTAAGTATTTCAAATCAGCTAATATAAAGATGTTGAATGATAAAGAAAACATTTTCAAAGAATTAAAGGAAAATATGTTGACAATGATAAAACAATAAGGGAATTTTAATAAATAGAAACTAAAAGCAAAAAGAACCAAATGGGCATTCTAGAGTTGAAAAGACAACAATATAAATGAAAAATTTACTAGTAGGCTCAATAGCAGATTTGTGAACAATGAAGAAGTAGTAAAACTGAAGACAGATCAATAAAAATTAATCTTAAGCAGAGATAAAAAAGATTACAAATATTGAACGGACACATGGACAACATTAAGTTTACCAGCATACACATAATGGAAGTCCCAAAAAGAAAAGAGTAAGAGACAGAGAAGAAAATTTATTTGAAGAAATTATGACTGAACACTGTTCAAATTTGAAAAAAAAGTATTAATCTACAAAGTCAAGAAGGTTCATGAACACTAAGAGAGTTAAACACAAAGATGTCAACACATGGATACCTTATAGTCAAGTTGCTGAAAGACAGACAAAAATCTTGAAATCAGAAAAACTACTTATCTCATTGAAAAAAAATAAGATAATTTGTTGACTTCTCACTGAAAACAATGGAGGCCAGAAGGCAGTGTAATAACACTCAAAGTGAGGAAAGAAATGCCTACCAAACAAAACTTCTATATCCAGCAAAAAGTATTCCTCATTTTATTTTCCAAGCAGACTTGCCTTATTAGATATTCTAAAAGAAATCCTTCATATTGAAAGAAAATAACAGCAGATAGTAACTCAAATCTATAAGAATAAA
Organism: Colobus angolensis palliatus; assembly: GCF_000951035.1. Classification (NCBI taxonomy): domain Eukaryota; kingdom Metazoa; phylum Chordata; class Mammalia; order Primates; family Cercopithecidae; genus Colobus; species Colobus angolensis. Next base: position 373,803 of record NW_012117822.1, on the reverse strand, counting down.
TGAAGACCACTAGCTATGGTAAATAAGTAGGCAAATATAAAAGTCTGTGTGTGTATATGTGTATCCTCTTTTCTTCTTTTAATTTCTTTTAAAAATGTGAAATTGTTTAAAATAAGAATTATAACACATCATTTTAGAGTATATACCATGCATAGATGTACAAATGTATTACATATGACAATAACATAAAATGGGAGAGGAAATTGTGATACATTGGAGCAATATTGCCATAGTTTACTGAATTAAACAAGTATTAACCTAAAGTAGACTGTAATAAGTTAAAGATGAACATTGTAATCACTATACTATGAAAATAACTTGAAAACATCTAAACAATCTACCAATGAATTAAAATGACATGTTAAGACCATTGTTGGATACAAAAGAAGGCAGTAGAGAAAAAAAGAGTGAAAGAAAAAGATGTGATACAAATATTAAAATATTAAAATATCAATAATCATATTATATGTCAATGATATAATGAGTAAATATTGTAATTAAAAGGGAGAGACTGTCAACCTGTATAAAAGAGTAAGATTCAACTACATGCTATTTATAAGAAATAGTTTAACAACAAATAGATTAAAATTAACAGGATGGAAAAAGATCTGCCATGTGAATGGTAAGCATAAGTGATCTGGCATGACAATATCATATAAAATAGACTTTAAAATAAGAAATATTACTAAAGACCATAAAGGAAATTTCATAATGATAAAAAGTGGGAAGACAATAATTATAAGTATACATACATCTAAGAACAGAGACACTCTCTCAATGGAGTATAAATCCTGACAGAATTGTGAGAAGAAATAGACAATTTAACAATTATAATTTGACATTTTAATACTCTCAGTAACTGATAACATAATAAATAGAAAATCACTAAGAATATAGAAAACTTGAGCAACACTATCACTCAAGTATACCTGCTCAGAAACTTGACCAAATGATAGCAGAATATACATTATTTTCAAGTGTATGTAGAACAGTCTACAAGATAGACCAGATGCTAGGCATAAAATGTTTCAACAATTCTACATTTGAATTCACATGGATTGAAATAATACAAAGTATGTTCTCTGATCATAATTGGAGTGAATTGAATATCCACAACAGAAATAAATTTGGGAAAATCCCACATACTTGAAAATTAAGCAACACAGTTCCAAAAGTAATCTGTGAGCCAAAGAAGAAACTAGAACTGAAAACATGCCAAATCAAAATTTATGAGATGCAGCTACTGAAAAGTTGAGCAAGTATTTTGTATCTTTAAATAATTACATTAGAAGAAAGATCCAAATAAGCAACTGAATGTTCTACCTCAAAAAGGTAAAGGAAGAAGAGCAAATTGAACCCAAATAATTAGAAAGAAAAGTTAAAGAGAGAAAAAAATGAAACCAAAAGTAGAGAAACAATAGAGAAAATCAATACAATCAAAAGTTGGTTCTTTGAAAACCAATCAACGAAACTGATAAACTGTTAGCTATGAAAGAGAGATTACATAAATGACAAAAACCAAGAATGAAAGAAGGAGCATTATTACACACCCTACAAGAAACTGATTGACTAAATTGATTGTAAAGGAATTCTATGAACAACTCTGTGCCAACAAATACATAGGCAACTTAGATTAAATGGACAAACTTCTCAACAAATTACCTAAATTTACTCAAGCAAAAATATTAAATCAAAATAGCTCTATAAAAGATAAAAATTGAGTCAGTAATTAAGTATCTTCCCAAAGGCCTGCAATGGTGAATTCTATTAAACCTTTTAAGACTATCCTGGCTAACATGGTGAAACCCTGTCTCTACTAAAAATACAAAAAAATAGCTGGGCAAGGTGGCAGCCGGCTGCAGTCCCAGCTACTCGGGAGGCTGAGGCAGGAGAATGGCGTGAACCCGGGAGGCGGAGCTTGCAATGAGCTGAGATCTGGCCACTGCACTCCAGCCCAGGCGACAGAGCAAGACTCCATCTCAAAATAAAAAAAAAAACCTTAAAACCTTTAAAAAAAAATAATACCAATATTATACAAACTACTTCAGAAAATAGAAGACAACATTTTAAAACTTATTCAGGGAGGCCACTGTTATACTACTGATAGCAAAGCTATACAAAGATATCACAAAAAAAAGGCAACTACAGATAAATATTCTTCTTGATCCTAAACACAGAAATCTTTGACAAAATATTAGCAAGCTGAATCCAGTAACATATGAAAAGGTTGGTTTAATACTAGAATATCTATTAATATAAAATAAGTGAGAAAAACACGTGATCATCTCAATAGTTGTAGAGACAGCATCAGACAAAATTCAACACCTACTCTTGATAAAAACAAAGAATAAAAATATTTTCCTCAACCTGATAGTAGGCATCTATGAAAATCCTACTTTAATGTAATATTTAATGTTGAAAGATATTGTTTTCCCCCTAAGATTGGGAAAATGGTAAGGATATCCACTCTCTCCTCTTCTATTCAACAATGTCCCAGAGCTTCTAATCAGTGATTGAGGTGGAAAAAAAATTAAAGGCATACATTTGCAAAAGGAAGAAGCAAACTGTCTTTATTAGCATTGTCTTATATGTTTAAGATTCTAAAAAGTCCCTTAAAAATCTAGTAGAATCTAGCAAAGTTAGTAATACTGTAGAAAACAGATCATTATGAAAATTCAATTGTATTTCTGTAAACAACAAATCATCTGATGGTAAAATTAAGAAAATCATTTCATTTAAAACAGCTTAAAACTAATAAAATCCTTAGGAATACATTTAACCAAAAATATGCATGAACTATACATGGAGAACTACAAAGCAGTGCTGAGAGAATCAAGACAGATCTATGTAAATTGAAAATACACCATGTTTATGGATCAGAAGACTCAATATTTTTTAAATAGCCCTTCTCACCAAATCTATCTATGGACTAAATGCAACAGGCATACCCAGAAACAATGCTTCATCAGTCATCGAGGCATCCTTCCATCTAGTCAAGCTGACACCTAACATTAACCATCATACTACCCATCTGACAAGAGATTATTAACCTGAATATATAAGTCAAGACCATGTGGTATTGGCTTAAATATAGAGATATAATCAATGGAAGAAGATAGGGGTCTAGAAACAAACTCTTAACATTTGTAGTCAATTGATTTTTGATAATGGTTCGAAGGCAATTCTATGAGGGATGTATAGTTTTTTAACAACTAGTAACAGTTGTATATCCATATGCAATAAAAATGAACTTAGACCTCTATCCCACACCCTGAACAAAAATTAACTCAAAATTGATCTAGTTAAGAGCTAACACTTGTAGAAGAAAATACTGAAGGGAAGCTTTTTAATTTTACACTGGCAAAAGTTTCTATATAAGGCACCCAAAACACAATACAGGAAATTAACAAATTACACTTTTATTAAAATTAAGTTTTGCTTTCAAAAGACACTATTAAGAAAATAAAGAGAAATAACAGATTCTGAAAAAATCTTTGCAAATTATTTATCTGATTAAAGAGTTATATTTAGAATAAAGAACTCTTAACAACTTAATATTAAGAAGACAACACAATTTAAAAAGAGGCAAAAGAATTTAATAAACATTTCATCAAGAAAATATATGAATGACTAATAAGACATGATAATATAGACAATATCATTAGCCATTAGGAAAATGCTAAATTAAAGACTCAATGGTATACACCACTAGAATGACCATAATAAAAAAGATTGACAATACTAAGCTTTGTGAGGCTGTGGAGTAAGTAGAATCCTCACACACTGCTGGAGGCCATATAAAATGGTACATCTACTTTGGAAGGCAATTTGGCAGTTTCATACAAAGCTAAACACATACTTGTCACATTACTCAGCAAGTCCACTACTGGATGTCTATTTAAACAAGAGAAATAAAAATGTATGTCCACAGATTTGTATGAAAATGTTTATAGCAGCATTATTTATAATAGACTCAAACTGGAAATAATTCAAATGTCTACCAACTGGTAAATGGGTAAAGAAAATATGGTATATCCATACAATGGAATACTGTTGAGCAATAAAAAGGAAGAAACTACTGATACATAGTACAATGTGGGTTAATCTCAAGTGCATTATACTAAGCAAAAGAAGCCAGATGCTAAAGATTACATAGTGTATGACTCCATGTATCTGAAATTTCTAGAAAAGGCTAAACTATAGAAACTATGCTCCAAAGACAGATTGAAGGTTGCTTAGGGGTCTAGGTGGGGGAGGGAATTACTGCATCTGGGTCTAAGGAAACTTTTTGAATTGATGGAGATATTCTAAAACTGGATTACATAGATAGTTGTATAACTGTATACATTTACTACACAAATCATCACACTGTGCACTTTCCATGGGTGCATTTTATGGTTTTTTTCATAGAAGATGCTATTTTCCTTAGTATGTATATTGGGCCCCTTTTCATTAATAATATAACTGGATTAGTGACTTTAAAAATAAATATATTTGTAATTAATTTATAAACAAAACATTTTTAAATTTAAGGAACAAAATAATTAAGGAGAATTTTGGTAATTTAGATTTTTTTCATAAAATGTTATTGAACAATATATGCATATAACTATATTTTCCCTGATAATTTAAATAAAATTATTTATTATTATGACTTTTCATTTTCTTGAATAAGGTCCTGTGTGATGTCAAATTGTAATTTAATAATAAAAATTACCCTTCAGAAAATTTCCAGCAAGGTTTCTTTTCTCTAATAATTATCATTTTAAAAGTATAATTGATACAAAAAGCTTGCACATTATTGCTATTCATCAATAAACTTCAAATGAAATAAGATCCTGATTGTAAATAGCTAGATACCATCTTGTTCCTGTCTACATTTTGCATTTTAAGACCAAGATTTGCAATTAATCTTGCAATTAGAGGAAGCTGCCCTGCCTGCCTATGAAAAATATATTTTTGATGGGTAGGAAATAATTTAACAATTAAGAAGAAACAGTCATGGGAATTCCTGAGAGGTCTTAGGAAGACACTGCCTGAAAAATGCCTTAAATGAACAAGACCCCCGTAATATTTTTTAAAAATTAAACTATCTTTTAATCTCTTTGCTTTTAGAAGCAGAAAGAAGGAAAATACTCATATTTATAATATTAACCATCTGTATTTTTCAGTGTTAAAGACAGAGAAGACAAATTAAAAAGAATACCTGCTTTGGGGAATGTCAATAGGGTAGAGAAGCAAGAATGCAGAAAGCATCATTCTGTGCTGGCAGCTGACCCCAGGGGATATTACAAATGAGGGGTGCTGTTGGCCCGGAGCCAACCTTCTCCCAGAATTCCCCTCAACCGTCCATTGCTGGAGTTCCCTGAACCGGGCCACGCTGCACCCCCGGTAACACCCCTCGCCCCCTGTCTCTCGGGGCCAACAGGGTATCTGATGCTTACTACCATGACATGCCCACTTCCCCAGCTTCCAGAATGACCACTTTGAACATCTTTATTCCCTTTTTGCCTTAGTGACCCTTTCCAGCTAAGTGTTGTGAGAAAAGCTATTGATCAAAATAGTCGATAAAAAATAAAGTTTGAATATTCCTATGAGGCATTTCCATTTTAAAACATTAACCTGGTATATGGAAAATGTCAGGTAGACAGCAATGGCTCAATGAGTTATTCTTTTTACCCAACCCTTGGCTTCTTTTCTTTATTGGTTTCTCCAAATGCATTACGTCCTTCAACTAAATCATAGCAAGTTGTGCAACTGATTCTTGTCTTGCACACCCTGAACACAGATGCTGGTGGGAAAAGAGTGCAAAGGTGAAGTTGAACACCTGTATCCTCCAGCAAGTCATACTCATGGACTCATGATGTGGTTAAGTTCAATATAATCCTTCCAAGGAATTCCACTCCAGGGGTGGAATTGATGGCAACCTGCCATACCCATTGGAAATTTTGGGGGGACCTTTCATGGTTCCTCAACGTCATCATGTCCACTCTGCCTGGCCCTAAACTCAGCCCACCATAGCCCCTAGGTCAGACAGTCCACAAAGCGTTACTGAGTGCACCTCTATGCCAGGTCCTGGATCCACGGGGGTCTTGTGCTAAGTACTGGATATGAGCAGGTGAATACGACAATCCAGGGCCTTCAGGAAGCACAGTCTGTCAAAGCAAAAGACTGTCAAAGCTACGTTCTGTCCTGTGCATGGTATAATCAGCCTTAGAAAGAAGGTTTCTTGCTTTCTAGCCTTGTTAACTTGAACTTACCGCCAACAGTTTCAGAGGCTCCCTTGTCTGTACATAAAAGCAGAACCAGCCTCTTCGATTGAGAGGGAACGCCTTTTATTCTACACAATTGACACTTAATGAAGAGCAGTCCTATAAATATAAGTCTCTCAAACAAAGCTGGAGACAAACAAACTTGCACCAGTCAGCAGTGGCTTACGTTTAACCTGACCTTTTTATTAACCACCTTTAAACACCAAAGCGTGAGGGGGATCAATATTATTATCCACAGGAACACAGGGACTTAATCTAGTCCCTCAAACCAGTGCTAGGATTTAGCTATTTTCCCAAATGTTTGGAAGGAGAAGTTTTGTTAAAAACTTTATTTCTAAATCAAAGAGGCCCCCAGAAGAAGGTGCACGTGGTGGGAAAGACAGGTCCATACAATTTTAGTTAGAAAAAACTCCTGAAAACTAAAAATCTTTCCAATGTACACAGTCATTCTCTCTTCCTCTCTCTTTACCGCTTCCCCCCCACCCCCTCCACACACACACTCACATACACAGTTGGGGGCAGGGCAAGGGGGCTCTTAGTGTGTTTATTTTAACAAATTCCCTGCATCCACCCCCACCTGACACGCTTGACTCTGGGAGCGCGCTGCTGCAGCTGCAGGACAGCGGGACGGGCCAGTCACTTTGTCCCTGCAGGGGCGAGTCCAAGGCAGACGCGGCGCCGCCGTCCTCTTTGCGACGGAGGTCTGGGTTTCTACCTCCTTTCCGCGCCCCGCCTGCTTCCTGCACTACAAAAGTAGCGCGGTACTGAGAACTCCTTCCAGAAGTTCTCCAGCGCTCCCGCGGAGGGACTTTTTCGCTGCCTGTGAGCTGCAGCGCTGGAGAGCTCGAGTTCGCGCAGAACCCAGCGCCTGGCTGGCTGACAGCGCACTCTCGCTTCAGGTGCCCGCGCGCGTGGTGAGCAGCTGCACCAGGTGGCGTTCGGGGTGGGGTCAATGAAGCGCAGCCTGAGGAAGATGTGGCGCCCTGGAGAAAAGAAGGAGCCCCAGGGCGTTGTCTATGAGGATGTGCCGGACGATTGCAAGGAAACGCTTAAGGTACCCTGGGCGCTCGCGGGTCGGGAGGGGTTCCGACGTCCGGGCGGGGGTGGGCTCGAGGTTTCCTTGCGGGCACTTTGTTTGGAGAAAGCGTGGAGTGACCAGGGGGTTGCAAGCTTTGGGATGTGTTCACAGTCCAAGGGGAGACCCCACTAATGACGCGCCCACACAGCGCCTGCTTTATCATTTTTTTTTTTTTTTTGCTTGTTTGTCCAACCGAATTCTTGCTCCTGGACTGGCTACTGTAGTCCGGGGAAACCTACTCAAAAAGTACCTGTATCATCTGGCACAAGATTGGGCAGCTGCCTAAAATCAGGACAATTTGGAATGTGTGCCGTTTCACTTGGACCTTTCCGTAGATTTTGTTTAGAACCAAACAGCCGAATGACTGTATCTGATAGTCGTTGGATAACTATTTAAGAGTTTTGGGGGTTGACAAGCCTTCTGCTCTAACAGAGTGAAACAGAGAAACCAAATATCTGCACATAAAGCGTTGCAGAACATGTCCCCAATAAAACAGAGGCAGGAGTGGCAAATTCCTGCTCCAGCGGGTAGGGGCTTCAGGAAACGCTGTGGAGGAGGTGACCTTTTGAAGACCGGTGAGTGGCCTGGGGCTCTAGGAGGGGCACTTATATTACCTATGCAGTTCTCGGACCTAAAGGCAGCACTAGCTACTACCTGATTGCATAGTCTAAGGGATAAAGGCTGTTGGGTGCTCAGAGTCCACCACTGGATTTCATCACATCGTCAGCAGGAGAAAGGGGCTCTTTTAAAAGGTTGAGCCATCATTAAAAAGGTCTCTCCAAACCCTCATTACAAATCTCTTTCGACAGTTAGACCATGTTAACAGTTTCTTATGTATGTTCCAGGTTAAAAAAAAAAAATGCTTACACAAAAACACACATGCTAATAGATCTTGTTTTATTTGCAAAGTTATGAACTCACAGATTTCCACTCTGCTTTACTCACAAAATGTATTTTAGAATACATTTCAAATCGGCACTTGTAGATTTACCTCATGTTTTTACCAGCTTCTTAATATTCCACTGTATGAATAGATCATGATTTATTTAACCAGTCTTGCACTGATGGACACTTAGGCTGTTTTGTATATAACAAAATAGCTTTGTTTTGCTATTACACATGTGACAGAGTATGTCTGTGAGTGTAGCTGTGGCTTCTCTGTCTGTCTGTCCCTTGGTACTTTTATGGATATGTCTGTATGTTAAAGTCCTAGCAGGGTCAAGAGGTACTTACAGCTTTAATTTTGGTAGAAATTAACAAATTGCTGTCTAAACAGGTTACAGGAATTTGCACTATTGCCAATTCTGTGTGTAAGTCAGGCATGTATAGTTAATCACACACACCAAGTAGCCAGGCCTCCCAAGGTGAGTCTGTTGACATGTCCAGTTTGGCCACAGACATTTTTTGTCCTTTTTAATGTTAGCATGATAACTGTGGCCTTTTGGCTTACTCCAGAGAACTGAGTCATGAATAGATTTCAACCACTGGAATAGTATCTTTACAATTAATATGGTACAGGAAGAAATTTTAAATTTCTAAAATCACCCATGTGGTTTTATTTTCTAGAGATATTTGCTGAAGGATTTCTTAGCTGTGAGTCTCAAAATTATTTGTCTTCATGTTTCTAATTATCTTTATTTAGATTTATCACCTATGTAGAGCAACTTAGGCTTTTTAAGCCTTTTAGAAGCTACATTAGTTTGTAGATGGAGAGATTATATATTTTATTTCATTAGCTGTGGTAGTTCCATATCATTTTGTAAAAATCTCAGTGGTTGTACTCATTACCAAGAAACATATATAATACTGTGAAGGGTTTTTTGAACTCTAGAGCATTTTTGGTGGTTTCCTAATTTAAAAGAAAAACTGTGTAACATGTTTTCTCCAGCACATACACAGTATCTCAGGAATACTAACAAAACTGAAGGATCACAGAAAACTTACAAGATGAGAAATGTGGACAAAGAACCACTGGACTGATGCTTTTAGCCTTTTCCAATTGTTTTCTTTCAAGATAGTGAATACTTTAGCATTTGACCTTCCAATTGTTATCTCTCACCTCAGTTTCCAACCTTTTGGCCACATTGCTACTTAAATGTATTTCATTAAAGCAACCTAAAAAGATGTATTTGATATCTCTGTTTTAAAAGGTTTAGTTAGAATTAGGTTATCTAAAAGTGATCTAGTCTATTATGTTCTGAATCTAATCATACAGTTCAGATTCCAAAGGAATCTGAGGTGACCCTGTGACAACATGAAACTACATTAAATGAATATATATTTTGTCTAAATGACATCCTTGGCTTACTTTCAGAACTTTAAAAAATCTCTTCAAAGCCTGACAACGTCAGGTACTGATTGAGATGATCTAGTACATCTGATATGCTCATGTAAAGTATTTAGATGCTGTTTTGTCATTGTGAATTCAGTAGTGCTTTGTGAGCATCTGAACCTAGTACTCCCTCTAAAGAGTGTGGAATTGGGCTTATGTTGACAGCACATCGCTGAATAGACATCCTAAACTGCTCTTTCTGGCACTAGGGAGTGGGCAGCATAATCCCTTTATTACGCAGAGAGCATATCAAATTCAAGTACCAAAATGCTTCCAAATAGATTTAGGTCAACACTTTCTTTGATAGGATAAGACATGGAAAAAGTCCCTATTTCTGCAAGAAGCTCATTTTAAATTTATTACTGAATATGTGTAAATTTGGAAGTGGTTGGATGCTTATTGTCATATCCTGTAGTCACTAAAGTTTATGTAGCTTATATGGAATTGAATTTTTTTAGTTAAAAAGTAACACATCTCAATTTAAGAGACTACTATAGAAAAGTGACTTGTTAGGTACTATTCTGTAACAACAGAAGCAAAAACTAAAGTGCAAACATTTAAGAAATTAAGTTTTATTATTCCAACCTAACGTTTGGTGAATAAATCCTAATATTCTAAATCTTTTCTTAGTTATATTAAAGATACATTAAATACCTTAATACTTCATTTTCATTGATAGCTTTTCTTTTCAGTAGTGAGAAATGCTCTAGTTATCCTTAAAATAACAAACTGGAGTTTGGACATATATTATGTGGCATATGTGACTAGTTATGGTCAAAGGTAGAATTAAAGCAAGTATCTGAATTATTTGTTTGGGGAAGATTTCTGCATTACCTTCACAACGAGGAAGAAAGGCCTTCATTTCTAAGCATATATGAGTGAGTTCAGGATTAAAAAATTTATTTCACATATTGATCAATCTTGGGGCATTTTCTCAAACCTTCTTTGTGTATGTAAACATTTTGTGTATTTCAAAAAAATTTACCTCATTATAAGCATGATAGATAGTTTTGGATAATAATAAGTTCTTTCAGGCTATAAAATGGTTATAGCCATAAATTTTGCATATGCTTGTTTGGTGTAACGGTGTTTAAATACCTCTAGGTGGTTTTTGAAGGAAGTGCATGTGGATCACAAAACTGTAATAAACAAGAGAAATTAAAAAGATGTGATGATATGGACACCTTCTTCTTGCATTATGCTGCAGCAGAAGGCCAAATTGAGCTAATGGAGAAGATCACCAGAGATTCCTCTTTGGAAGGTAACAAAATATTACAATGCATCTTCCGGAAATCATTCATCCCATTCAATTCACTAGAAAGAATGGAATAAAGTGATTTTTAAAGGTAATTAGTGCCAGTTATATAGAGCCTATATATTTCACCTAGAATTGTGAGTTTTCCTATACACCAGCACTCCTCAACTTCTTCTACTGAAATATAGCTAAGCATATTGCAGAGATCTAGGACACCCCACAACAAGCACAGACTTTATTTGAATTTTTAGATAAATTGTAAGAATGCGTGTACATTTTATTTACTCTTTTATACTATTTCCATTGAGGTTAATTTACATTTAAATTATCATCATTAAATAAAATTGACACCTCAAGAAGGTGTACCATACTCCTACAGTGATGTTTTCCAGGTGCCAGCCTTGTACACTCTACCTTGTTTAAGAAATTCAACTGCAGACAGTGAAGGAGATGGATGCCACAGAGATGAAGGCAGTGAAGTGGTATGATAAGACCTTTGCTATGTAAGATAATTCTATCAATATTGAGGAAGATGGATTAGAAGTGGAAGCCAAACTAAAAAGCTATTTTGATAGTAAAGAGAGAATAAGAGTTCACCAGGGTTGTGAGGCTACAAAAAGGAGACAGGGATTGGTTCAAGAGATATTGGAGTGTAAAGTCAATAGTGCTCGACAGCAGAGTAAATGGGAAGAGAAAGGGGCAGGGAGTTAGAACTGACTTTGAAATTCTTAGATTTAGGAGATTAGGCTAATAATATAATCATCCCCCAAAAGGAGGAATATGAGAAAACAGAAAGGAAGTGAGTGCGAAGGTGTGAGATTTGGTCACAGTGAGTTTGAAAGGCCCAGGGGACATCCACTTGGAAATGTCCAGCACACAACAGAAATGCAGAAGGAAAGGGACTGCCCTACATGAGCACGATTGCATAGGAAGTCGCTGAGACAGTGGAAATGTGTGAAAATCCTTTAGGGGATCACAAAACTGCTACCAAAGGTAGCTAAGAGTAGAATACCAACATCAAGAGACAGATGGCAGAGCAAAAGCCAGAAAAAGATGAAGACGGTGAAAATACACATGTGGGCGAAGTTGCTGGGATAGAAGAGTTAGAAGGAGCCCTTGCCACAAAGAGATCAAGTATGAAGGAGATCAAGATAAAGCCCCTACATTAGAAGGCCCCAGTGACCTCTATAAAAATAAAAATGATTTCTGAAAAGTGATGAGGATAAAAGCCAAATTCAAGTTATTTAATTAGTGAATGGGAGTTTGTAAGTATAGATCCCTGTTTAAGTTTGGTGCCAAATGGAATGATGAATGGAGTGATTCTTCTTGATCAGACAGAATGGTCAAGAGATGTGTGTGTGTGTATGTGTGTGTGTGTGTGTGTGTGTGTGTGTGTTATTTAGAACGAAACACTTAGATGAATGAAAGGAAATGGCGGAGAGACACATTTTAAAAAGGAGAGAAACAGAAAACATGGCTGTATGGTTCCAAGTACCATGTACCATAGATGGTCCCCAAATCATATTTTTGAGCAAATACTTTTTCTCCTTTCCTGGACATAAAGATATACTGCCACCATTTTACAAGGTTGATAAAGCAGTCAGCCATGTTTATTTTAGAATAGCTATAGGACTTTGCAGGATGAAAGGACATATTACTTATATGCTGAGCTCACGGGGTACATAGTGCCATATATCCTATCGTAGAAATACGTGGAAACCACTTGGGGCATCAGGGTCTGAAGCTCAAATTCTAGTCTTGTGGTTTGTTAGTGGTGTGTTATTTTTCTCATTAACATTTTTTGAACCATTGCTACAGGCCAGGCACTCTGCTGTGATCTTTAAAGACATGATTTAATATTATTGTCCCAGTAACATTGCAACATCACAGAGTCTCTCTCTCTCTCTCTCTCTCTCTCTCTCTCCTCCTGTGTGTGTGTGTGTAGGTATATGAATATATCCTTTTTCAAATTTTTTTTTTACCAAGTTTGAATACAAGAAAGCTGAGGTTCAGAGAAGTGTGGTTACTGTCATACTTCCTTACTAGCTCTGTGATGTTGGCAAGACTTTTAACCTCTCTGGATCTCAGCATCTTCCTCCTTCTGAACGTTTGTCATGGTGTTACTTTGCAGGCTATTGGAGGCTTGAATGAAATAATGGTCATGTGAACTTAGCAGAGTGCCTGGGACATGGTTCTTGCTTTTATATAATCCCAATATCTTATTACAATCCCAAAACTCATAGATAAAAACATGTAGCAATAGGAGGATCTATTTCTTATTAATGCTACCCATAGAAATTTCACTCAATTGATAAAGTCAGTCTCGTGCTACTATATATTCCCACTAGGTGCCCATTAAATGTTTCATTAGAACTGAAGCTGTGTTTTTAGTTTCCATTAAAAGATGCAGCTGATGTCAGTTGCACTTGGCACTGCATTTGGAGTGGATAGGCACTCAGGAGGTGTTGAATACAGTCTAAGCAAAATTTAATCCACATTTTGATTTCTTTTTCTAGTGCTGAATGAAATGGATGATTATGGAAATACCCCTCTGCATTGTGCTGTAGAAAAAAACCAAATTGAAAGCGTTAAGTTTCTTCTCCGCAGAGGAGCAAACCCAAACCTCCGAAACTTCAACATGATGGCGCCCCTCCACTTAGCTGTGCAGGGCACGCACAACGAGGTGATGAAGGTAAGGCTACTGGCCGGCTCCAATGGGCCTGACTGGTGGTGCAGGTGCTGGGACCCAGATCCAGCTCTGTCTGCCTGCGCCAGGATGAGCACCTTCTAAGCTTCCATGGCAAACAAAATGTAATTATTACATTTGCTTTTCTTCTCAGTAACTGATGATGATGATTAGTTCTGACTTTATTGAATAGTTCTTATTCAGCAGGCATTTTCGTAAGAGCTTTATGTGTGTTTGTTTATTAAATTCTCATCTAAGCAAACCCACTATGAAGTAATTCTACTAGAATTCTTATTTCATAGCTGAGTACACTGAGGTGCCAAAAGAATTTGAATAGCTTGCCTAATGGTACATCACAAGTAAAACTGCAAGACTAAGGAATTTTGTTTTCATCTTTATGTTTTCAAGTTTAGGCTTTATCACTTTTACCTGACCGATTTAATGACAAAAGAAGAAGGTAATGAGAGCCTCAATGAAAGCAGAAAACTTAATTATGATTTGCTGTTTTAGTTAGAGTGTATGGCCTATTGAAAAGATCAGTTCGCTGAAGACATGACAGTACCATTGGGAAACATCTTATTGGTTTTCAAGGTATAAGAGTAAGCTTGGTCAAGTAGAGGAAATCCTGGAAAATTGCTAAAGGATAAGAATTAGGCCATGGCTTTTAAACTACGTCTCAAAGTCTGTCAGATACACTAGAATACAAACATGCTTAACTGATGAAGAATGGAATTTACAAATGGATCATGTTCCAGAAGTTCATTTCTAAGGTAGATTATTTGGAACTTATAATAAATTTTCCTATAGAAATATTATTGTGAATAATGATTTGGCTATTGTGGTACGTTCCAAGAAAACCAGCTTCTCTATAAATCACCAATGAGATGCATTAGTTTCCAGCTCCCTTTAGCCCAAAGACCTTTCTCTCAGCCTTCTGAGACCTTGACTCCTTTACATTTGACCTGAAGGGTATGAGAGGAGCCACTTTCTGCTTTCCTACTGTACCTTGTATATGGCTCTATCAAAATTCTTAACACATTATATTGGAATCAAATATTCATGTGCTTTTTTTGCCCACTGGGTAATTATCCTTGAAGGAGGGTTGTGTCTTGTTAATCCAAATATCTCGTATTCCTCAGCACTGTGGTGGCAAATGATGAACGAATGAGTAAATAGGAGTTCTGGCTGACTGAGAAGGGGCGAGCTGAACTCTCAGTAGCTATGAGATAGGTCAGAATGGCTCCCTGAAGAGGATACTAGAAAGTCCTCTGGAAACAAGCTGCTTTGTTGTTGTTGTTTTATTAAATATCTGCATTATTCATGAGCTAAGTGCTGTTTCCATACCATCTGGGTTGGGCTACTAGTGACTGCAGGGACTCCCACAGAGATGTCACATATTTCCTCATGGATCTCTTGCTCCCTCTGAAGGCTGTTTTCAAGAACACATGCCTATTAATTAATTAATATTGGCCTTGAAAGTGTGGTTTGGGAATTGAAGGCAGGTAACTTTTGAAAGACTGTTGTTAATTAGAAAGCAGAAATCTCCAGACCAACAAATACAGAAAGGTAGGTATCACATAGAAATAGAAAATAAAGCTCCTAGCTGATTCGTAAAGTTTGTTATGGACATAAAACAAATTTTCCTGGTGACGCAAGAACAAGCAGAAAAATAGAGTTCTAAGTAAAACTGACTCTCCTTTACTTGGTCTTACCAACCACAACTATGTGTAAAAATATTTTCAAACTCCTCTGGCTCACCAGAGATGACAGGAATAGAAGGAGGAGAAGGTATTTTGGAATGTCTCCCCTCATGCTTGCAAACAGCAATCCTCTCTACCTGCCTCTCCCAGTTATGCCCATGTTCCAGCCTGTACCCACCCAGCCCCTGCCAGTTTAGAAGCTGCTCTATGGACTGCTCCACTGACCTTCCCTCAAACCTTCCTCTGCTGCCTATAATGGTTGTAAAGTAAAAAACTGTCATCCAGGCATCACTTCAAGTTCTTGCATGATGATTTATGGTATGCATAATATTCCCTGGGACACATTGGCCTGGGGATTAGGGGGTGGTTTTGTTTCTCAGTGACCTGCAGGCCTTAGTCCTTGGGGCTTTACTTCAAAGTATCCAGTTGTTTGACCCTTCCATGAGGTTTTCCAGATTCTCAACAAAGGGACCTGTGGAGGGCTCACCTCCGAACCTTCTAGACTTGCCTGGTCATGACTGAATTTGAAGTAGCTGCACAGTTTAGTTGCTCTCTCTGGGATCCCTGCCACATATAATTTAACACAGCTATACATTTATGATCTGTGATTCTAAGAGGGCAAAGAGAGAAAAGCCTCTTCTTGAAGACTTTGGTGGGCTATTTTCCATATGAACCTAGAGCTTCTTAAGAACAGAATGCGATGGTGCCTAAAGTCCATGGAAGGAATCTTATGTTCTCATTTCCCTTAATCTGTCAATCATTTCTCCACATATTCTTATGTACCAAAAACTGAGTTTAATTTTCTTTTATGAGCAGAGCTAATTAATAAATCTAATTTCTTTTCTGACACTCACAAGGGATGTGTTCTGTTAACAAGAGGCTCTGGTAGGAGGTTGCATACTTTTTTCAAAGAAGTCAAAGTTTTTAAGAAACAGCTTATTTAATAAATTCTTTTAACATTATTTAATTATAAGGACATGTCATCATTTATCATAGTCTTTCTGCAAGACGAAAAGCCTCTGGTAGGCCAATTCAAGATGTGATAAGACGTTTATATGAGATAATTATGTTACATTGAATATAAAAGAAAGACTAGTCAAAGATCTATAGACACTTGGGCAGTAATCAGATGGCAGTCAGGTGAGGAGGTAACAGGTCTTCAATGAAATTTCATCAGAAAAATTACTTCACCATTTTATCAGGATGCTAATTTCTTACATTGTAGAGAAAGTTTCCATTCCAGGACAAGTTTGAATTAATTGGGTTATGCCACACAAAACTCTATTTTCCTTACTAAAGAGAATAGAGTTTCCACTGACATTTCCCAAAATTCTTGCAATCCAGGTAAAAGAAAAATAACTGGAAGAGAAAAAAAAAATCCTTTCCTGCCTTTCTCCCTTCCTCCTTCTTTCTCTCTCTTTTACTCTCTTCCTTCTTCCCTACCTCTCTTCCCCTCCACCATGAACACATTCTAATGGCTCCACATATTTATTTTCCTGAAAATATTAGTTAACATAATTTCACTTAATACAAGTCGGAAGTATTAAGTGAAGCTATGATAACTAGTATCTATAATTCTTATTTTATTTACAATTCCAGAACTCAGTATTGCCTTGATTGTTGTGACATTGAAATCATGATTATTTCATCTAATGGGGAAATTAATTAGTACCCACAATGTGCAAGATTTTGTGCCAGATTGTGTGAGAGAAGGATGAATAAAAGATAAACAGACATGGTCACTGGCATTTGAAAACTGAAACTCTAGTGGAAGGCAAGTACCTTATTTGGAAATCTGCAAAAATTTTGACAATTATTCCCCCCTTTTTGCAGGTCTTGCTTGAACATAGAACTATTGATATTAATTTGGAAGGAGAAAATGGAAACACAGCTGTGATCATTGCGTGCACCACAAATAATAGTGAAGCACTGCAGATTTTGGTTTGTATATTTGTCATATCTTTCTGCTTTCTTTATCTTTTCATGAATACAACATGGATTATTATTATTTATAAAAGCTCTTAAGTTTTTCTCCTTAGAAAAATATAAAATACAAAAACTAGGTCAGAAAAAAGTTGTTCTATGTGTTTTTGTGTATGTACTCCCCCCTTAAAGAGGATCTGAGATTGCTTATAGAAGACTAATAGTAAAGCAGTAAAGAAAATTATGAGAAAATCAAAGTGAAAGGAAAATATAGGCAGGAAAAGTTGAGATGAAGCTGGTGGTCAAGCTAGAATGCAAAATACAAAGTATAATGGCCTGAATGTTATAAAGATGGATCAAATGTATGATTCTGAGCTTCTGAATAGTCAAAGGAAAGATGAATATAGTCAGTTGCAGACTTATTTGGCCCATAAGAGAAAAATCAAAGGAAACACAGCTCCCATGACCTGAAGACACTGTTATTGGGTCTCAAAACAGAGCCCTGTGTGATGTAATGGCAAAGGTTCTTAGCCACATGCCTGAGAGTGGAGCCAGCCTTCTCTCTGGTGAGGCTTCCTGGCATGGTCCAGTGAAGCGATGGAGATGCTTGTCTACATGACTTCCTCCTGCTTCTGGCAGTGCTCCATCTGAGTATGCTGTTAGAATGCCGGCAAATAGACTGTTTTCAAATATTCCTCAGTTACTTGCATGTTATCCAGGCCAGCATCTCTATTTTTACCACTTGATTTTGCCTCTTCACAATCTCAGAGAATAAGAAAATACAATTAAATAATTTAAAACTATTTACCTAATGTTTAAATGTGCCGTACAAATATGTTTTAGCACCTTTACTAGATGGACTTAGAAACAGGTACATACTCTAAGCTGTCATGATTGGACCACAAAGAGAATAAATGATAAAGAAAATAAAAATAAGTAACACTCAAACCAAGAATTTAGGAAAAGAGCCTTAAATTAACCAAAACAAAATCGGAATAAATAAATAGTATTATTGAAAATACTACAGAAAACAATGTATTTTTAAAGTCTGGCTTCCTTGCAAGTCTAATTTATGTGTATACTGTGTGATAATATTGTTCAAAAAAGCTTTTACTTAATAATATGATTTTACAAAGTGCATCTTCAATTTCTGGACTCTCTCTCTCCAGGTAGATATTTTATATATATATATATATAAAATTTCTGGACTATGATGTATAAAGTAAACAGATACTACCTCTAAAAGCTGAGATTACAGGTGGTATTGGATTCTTCACACTTTTCTACTTTTTCAAAATCATTTTTTTGTAGTAATTAGAGGTATTTAAAACTGAAGGCTAATGATTTACAGAAAATGGTAGTGTAAAATGATTGGTTTACATAAAAAGGTAGTATAACATTCAGTTCTTCTAACATCTTTTTACTTAAGAAATGTCATTAGTGAAAATATTTGATTATGGCTTAACAAGAGTAGTGGCACATTCATTTATTAATTTTGCATAAAAAAGGGAAAAGAATCTAGGAAATATCACTTTATTTGCATAAGAAACTGAAAATGGTTATGGAAGTCATGATAACGTCTTCAAAAATCTTTTTAATCCCATTGAAAAATGTGTTGACTTTATTGCTGGGGTATCAAGCTTGATATTGTTGTGTCTACATTGTTACTTCTTTGGAAGATATAAAATATCTCTATTTCAGAATGTTAGTCTACTTCAAAATTACCTTCTTGCCTAGATTTCATAACATATGAAGCTCTCTGTGTACTTTTACATAGACGTATAGTAGTAAAATGATATGGGAGAGGCACGTAAATTCTCATCTTAAATGGTACACAAATAGACCCTTGTGATTTGGGGTTTAACTGGTGTCATTTTTCATTCTGTCTTTTCTTCCAGCTTAACAAAGGAGCTAAGCCATGTAAATCAAATAAATGGGGATGTTTCCCTATTCACCAAGCTGCATTTTCAGGTTCCAAAGAATGCATGGAAATAATACTAAGGTTTGGTGAGTTGAGGCTTTTCTATGTTATATACTATAAATAAGTCTATTTTGGTGGATGCTATTAATTTGATTTTTATTTCTTTTGAGACGGAGTCTTACTTTGTCACCCAGGCTGGAGTGCAGTGGTGTGATCTCGGCTCACTGCAACTTCATCCTTCCAAGTCTAAGTGATTCTCCTGCTTCAGCCCCCTGAGTAGCAGGACTATAGTTACATGCCATCATGCCCAGCTAATTTTTTGTATTTTTAGTAGGGATGGGGTTTCACCATGTTAGCCAGGCTGATCCCGATCTCCTGACTTCGTGATCTTCCCACCATGGCCTCCCGAAGTGCTGGGATTACAGGCGTGAGCCATCACACCCAGCCTAATTTGAAAAATATTTAACAGAATTAAACACAAGCTTTTATGTGTCTCAGTGCCCTTTCTTTATTTTATGCTTTGTTCATTTTTTAAAATAAAAACCCTCCCTATTATTTATTTTATATACTTGTTATGTTGAATGTTATTTTCTTCTAAAGGTGAAGAGCTTGGGTACAGTAGACAGTTGCACATTAACTTTGTGAATAATGGTAAAGCCAGCCCTCTCCACCTGGCTGTGCAAAATGGTGACTTGGAAATGATCAAAATGTGCCTGGACAATGGTGCACAACTAGACCCAGAGGAGGTAACTCTTCATATTCTATATGACACTTTTATCTTAGAATTGTCATAAGCATATAAAATACTTTATAGCTCTTTTACAGTTAATTTAGATTGAAATACATACAAGAAATACATATTTCCTTCTGCTTATGAAGAAGCAGAACAAGAGAATACCCCAAGTTTCAATCTATGTAAAAAATTTTGAGTACTCCCCAAAACAATTGCAGACACAAATATAGATACAACAAAGAATATTTATCTAGTGCAGTTGCCATTAAAAGAAGTTAAGGCCTACCCTCAGAAGACGATAATGTTCAGCCAGGAACATTAAAGCCCAATCATGAATGTATTTGGTTTTAGTTCTACTCAGAAAAGTTATCATTTTTAAATTGAGGACCACTTAACTAATTTCTAAAAATATGTATGTGAAAGTGTTGACTGTATTTGGGAGCTGAGCTTATGTCAGGCATCTCTGACCAAAAGTGGAGAGTTCTGGCCCTTTCTCCTTCAATGTCTGAGTTTTGGGTGGCAACAAGCTCCCCTCCAAGATACTCCAAAGGCCTGTATTTTATGTAGGAAGAGAAGATTGGATATTAATCTCATGTGGCTTCTGGAAACCTCATAAAACTCGGAAAAGCTAACACTGCCTTTTAACTCTTTCTATATTGTCCCTTCAATATAGAAATGAAGAGCTGCCAATGGTGGTATGGGGTCTGAAGTCACTTCATACACTGAATGCTTATAGCAATGATTGGGACATTGTTCTTATGTTCCCTGGGGGAAAGAATGGCACCCAGACAGTGATGGTGGAAGTATATGCCAAGAGTTGTTGTATTAGAAGGAAGCACAATTGTCAGCTACCATTTGTTTAGGGATGCTTTTCTTTGCAGGTCCATAAAATCAAGGAATATCTATCACATTTCAGATGATTAATGGTGATCAGTCTGATAGATATTCCTTGATTTTATGAATCTGTGAAGGAAAAGCTCACGCCAAATATAAGTTATATTCTTACATTGAGATTTAAACATTGATTCTAGTATTAAAATTCTTTACAGAAGGGAAGGTGCACAGCCATTCATTTTGCTGCCACCCAGGGAGCCACTGAGATTGTTAAATTGATGATATCGTCCTATTCTGGTAGCGTGGATATTGTTAACACAACCGATGGAAGTCATGAGACCATGCTTCACAGGCAAGTTTCCTACCTATCATTCTGTATACTGATTTTCCATCTTCATGCATGAAATTAGACATTGCAAGGAGCAGTTAGCACTAATGCTAGCAAAGATTCTGTGATTCAAAGGAAGAAGGCAAAGATAACAAAGACCCTGTGGATCAACTGGAATCGCATATGTTCCTTGGGAATGGGAGTAGAATGTTAAAGAAATTTCACAAAATAAAATCACCTGTGGCATATTCTGATTCAAGTCCAGCGGATATAGGCTCAAGATTAATTTTCTCTTTGCTAAAGAAGTCTACATACACAGTCTTCCAAGTCATTTCTAATCTGTTCCAATTTTTCATATTTATGTTATCCCCATTTTTAGTGATAAAAATGGAGTAGATACATATGGATATGTCACCCCCACGCTAATCCTTCCTGCTCACCAACAATTATAGATAAATGGTTTCAAAAGATATAGTTTTAGGAAATTATAACCAAATTTCCAAAAACAATAACAAATTTATTTGAAGTTTAGCAGAAATACACATCAGGCAAAGTGTATTAAACCATAGGCTCACTTGTAGACTGGAAATTCAATTCTTCTGGAAAGACAAGTATCAGATGCTACCCATGTGAGTGAAAGAGGTATCTGAGATGAGCCTTCACTCTCTCGGTCTCTTACACACACACATACTCACACACACACACAGAGCTGCCAATATATTTTCAATAGGCAATTGGACCTGGAATTCTACAATATCTCTTAGAAAAAAAAAAAAAGAAACTCTAGCTACCAATATAAGATCTGTTTCTAATAAATGTACACAGCAAAACCACCAGGCACAATAGGATATGTGTGAATAGAAAGGAGCTCCCACTTAGGATGAATTTTCAACCTAAAGTTTTATAGCTTATTAAAGCTAATAAAAATCTACACATTTGACCAAAGACCAATTTTTTTTCCAAGAAAATAGAAATAATAGGGCATTCCAAAAAGAATTTTAAAATGAAGATATTTGAGACCTTCAAAAATTTAAAGGAATAATCATTTACATAAAACTAAATATATGAAGATAACATAAGATTGTGAAAAACAGATTGTCATATTTGAATCCAGGTTTGGTGATATGAAAACGATTCAGTAAAAAAGAAGTTTAAAAAAGCCATTGAAATAAAATGAAAACTCAATAGATAGACTAACCTCTAGACCAGAAATTCTCAAGCTGTTGCACATTAGAATCATGTGGGTAGCTCACAAAATCCCAGTGCCAATTTATAACCTAGAATATATCAAAATATTTAAGATGAGTCTCAGGAATTAAAGAAAAAAACTCTTTGTTTCCAATGTTTCACCAATTTACAAACCCAGTGATTTGGTTATTGTTAAAATGTATCTTTAGCACACAACCTTAATATATTAATATGCATAATGAGAAATTATCTTAGGAAAATGGAGCCTTAATGTTAGAATTTGTTCCCTTGTAATTACTAAATATAATTAATATATTTCAAATATGATGCAACCTCTTGTCAATCAAATTAACAAACTGATTCTGAAATTTATGTATGAAAGGCCAAAAATAGCTGAGAGAACCTTGAAACACAGATATGAGATTTGAGATAGGAAACACAAAGCTTTGAATCATTAGTGTTAACATTTGTTATGGTGTTGCTTGTGACTGCCTGTGAGATGATATCAAAATGTTTTCAATTCTCTCCATAATTATTTTTGGCTTTATAAAAACTCAGAAAAACTAACACTGCCTTTTAACTTTTGCCAAAGAGAAACCCCCCAAAGAGGGGCTTTTGAACCCTGCAAATGAATTTGAGGCACACATTACATGTAGCTTTTGCTATTCCCCATGATCACAGCAGTACCAGTGATTTCCTTGTCTTTTCTATCTTGGGACAGATGTTACTACTCACTTCAGAACATCTTTATGGTGATTTTTCAGGATGAAATAGGTTTCTTAAAGGATGAGGAAGAAAATATTATGATGTATTTGTTGTTCTCCTATTATTATTACTTTGAAAATGCTACCCTAATCAGAATCAAATTATAAATTTTGAAAGCTTACTAATTCTCTTACAGTCTATCATGTTATTTTATGATTAGTTAAATTCACTTTCCAAATATAGTAGCTTTATTAAATACATTTGTATTTACGTCAATAGTACTTTAATTATAATGTTTATAATTCTATTTTTTCAGAGCTTCATTATTTGATCACCATGAACTAGCAGACTATTTAATTTCAGTGGTAACTATTCCTTTTACTGGTTTATTTTTATTACTGTTTATAATAGAAGAAATCATATAATTACATAATATGGATTTTCAAAAATGAATCAAATTTTAATTTCTTGCTTATCAGCAAAAACAGTGTACAAAAGGATGATTGACATACTTGGAAGCAGAGTATATTATGTATGAATATGTAACGGCCAAACATTACTGTGAACTTAGAAGTGTCAAAGCATAATTTGGATATCTATATCAGTGTTTTTAGTGCAGGAAGTTGGCAGGTACATTGCAAGGAAAGCTGTTCCCATGGACTGTAAGAGGGTCTTACGGGAGTATGAGCTTGGGTGGCGACCCTTCTTCAGCCTGGTGGCTTTAAGGTGGAGGCAGGACAGGCAGCACAGGGGGAAGCTCCTACCCCAGCTGCCTCAGTGCCACCTTTAAAAACTGAGGAGCTGAAAAATACTGTCAAAGATTTATTACAAGTGAAAGCATGAAGCATGGGATCTTTTTCACTCTGGGAGGTGGAATCAGTCAGCTTTTGAGTTGAATTTTAATAAGCCCTTTATACAGATGAATGTATGGTGAATTTATGTAAGCTGCACCATATCAGCAATGGCAGATTTCCATTTGTAGTATTGAACATGTGTGTGTTGTCAATCATAACTATTGAAATTATGATAATTACACAGAAGAGTCCTGGGGAGACTCATTATATGCCATAAACTATGTATTATATGCCATAAACCGTAAATGATAGTTATGCATGATTTCCTGCAAAGGCTGCCATCTTTTCACCAGGCAAGAGAACTGTTGCAGAGCCTCACTGACCATGGAACTTGCCAAAGGGCATGCTACCCCCATTGTCATCTATATTAGTGGGCCCCAAAAGAACAAAGAAATATTCATGTTTGGATTTTAAGCTATTTTTTATTACCCTATATAATATACAGAATTATTTCCATGAAATTTTTAAAGGCCCTTGATTTCTTGTCATATCAAATATTATAATATGTAATGGTTAACATTGACTTATTCATTTAAAAATATATATTTAATGTGATTTTTAAATATAAATTTTCTTAAATGGCTAAAATTTTACTTTAGAATTTGAGTGATTTCAATTCAATTATTTCAGTTCATCTATTTCAGATAAAATAGGATTTTTTTAAAAAGTAAATGGTGTTTTGTAAATGTTTCTTAAATCATATATGTAATGAATTTGGAAGACTTAAAATTATAGACATTTAAAAATTATTTCTTGCAGTGGAAACTAAACTATTGATCTAAGTAAAAGGATATTATTTTTATGGTTCAAGTAGTAACTAGAGCTATTGCCAGGTGTCAGTAAAAAGCCTAATATGTGAGAATAATTTTTTGTGGAAATCATAAATGAATTCCTTGATTTCTGATGATATAACATATGAACTATGGGAAACTTTCAAATAATTCTATAACTAGTCATATGGTTCAGTGCTAGCCATAATATAGACACTCTATATCAATGAATTACCATTAGTTAGAGATTATAATATATGATGGTTTTTCTGTTTTTAAGCTCTTTGTTGAATGGTTTGTTTGATTTTTAGGGAGCAGATATTAATAAGATCGATTCTGAAGGACGCTCTCCACTTATATTAGCAACTGCTTCTGCATCTTGGAATATTGTAAATTTGCTACTCTCTAAAGGTACCAAGAGGGACCAAGCCAAGTCTTTTGAAGTACTACTCAGTTTGGTTAGATGAACATTCATTGTGTGCCAAATGAACTTTCATTGTGTGCCACCATGTATTGTGTGCCAGGCCCTAGGCCGGATGTTGTGAATTCAAAGATAAACAGAACACTTTTCATGTCTAGAATAATTTTCTGTCCAGTAAGGGAGCATACTTAAAAAGACAATTTCAGAACAATAGTAGATAACATTTATAAAGCAATTGTTATACCCCAGGCATTTGCTGAACATTTAATTAACTGTCTTTCAATGTGTCAGTCCTATGTGGTGTAGGTACTATAATTTCCCCGTTTTAGATTCTAACGTGGGCCCCTGAAAACAAAGAAGTGAGGTGTCCTTCTCTGCTCTCCTCTTCTTTCTTGATCTCTAATGTGTCTGTACTTATATTTTATGCTTTAAAAGGTAAGGCTTCATGTATTTATGTAATGCATCACATATTTTCTACCCCACGTACACACACAGACACACACACACACAGTGTACGGTAAACCTGATTTTAAATATGTTTAGTTTTCTCATCTAAACACAATTTCCTGTAAACTAAAGGTCAACATTATTTTAAGTCAAATTTTTTTTTGCTAAGTTGAGAATCCACATAAACAATGCTTTAAATAAATAAATAGAGTTTATATTTACATAATGTTTTTTTCAGGTGCCCAAGTAGACATAAAAGATAATTTTGGACGTAATTTTCTGCATTTAACTGTACAGCAACCTTATGGATTAAAAAATCTGCGACCTGAATTTATGCAGGTAATGTATATCTATGGATTTCCATTAATTGAGTTGGGTTCAACAGAAAATATACTAATTTTGTTTGTTGTAATTTTTGTTATTATAGAAACTGATTCTGGAATTTAAAAAATGTTTTAAAATAAAGATGACATATTTGAATAGTTACAACATGGTGATGGTGGTGGTGGTGATGATGATGACAATGATAATAGCAGTGAGACTGATTTTTTAACTTACAAAGGAACTTCATATGCAATCATCTATGATAAAGTAACATCTTTAATTAGTTTGATTTTCTTCATTCTTTGACCATTATGATTTGCATATCAGTGGAAAAATCCAAGTATAATAATGAATTATCAATACTCCACCATCTATTAAGAAAAATTACTCAGCATACTTGACTTGCTGAGGAGAGGTTGAAAGCATTATTTTTATATTTATATTCACCAGCTAATACTTAGTATTATCGCATGCATGTGAAATACACCATATTTTTGTTGTCAATAGATTTCAATATTGCCAGTCTTTAATAATAAAAAATATATATGTATTTGAATATTTAAAAAATAACAAAATATGAGAAACTTAAGCTTAAGCATATAAAACATAAAGTAAACCTAATGTTAACATCCTGTCCATTTTACCTAACAGAAGGTATTAACATGAAGCTGTTGGGTGTTATTTGGGGGTGGGAAGAAATAAGAGGAGGGGCAGAGGGAAGGGCCGTGATCAAATATATTTGAAAATGCTGAGTTAAAAATGTTAAGTACATTTTCTTATTGGCATGGTATCTCAGATCCTTTAATATGGTAATGTACATTAATATGGTAATGTACATTACATGAAGACAGAGCATTCAACTTCCTTCATATTTATTTTTCTCTCACATCCTTTAGGTTATTTACAATTTTGGCCCTAAGGAGTACATATTGACCCTTGTTGGAAAATATTTTCCTACAGAATAGTTTGAAAACCATCATTTTAGCATAATAGCAGAGTTATTTGTATAACATTAATTTTTTTCCTATAGATGCAACAGATCAAAGAGCTGGTAATGGATGAAGACAATGATGGGTGTACTCCTCTACATTATGCATGTAGACAGGGGGGCCCTGATTCTGTAAATAACCTACTTGGCTTTAATGTGTCCATTCATTCCAAAAGCAAAGATAAGAAATCACCTCTGCATTTTGCAGCCAGGTAAGGGTCAGTCTAGCAATGTATGAACATGTCTTCTTTCCGTTTAATATTTGCTTTGAAAATACGAAACATAATTTTTTTCAAGTTACGGGCGTATCAATACCTGTCAGAGGCTCCTACAAGACGTAAGTGATACAAGGCTTCTGAATGAAGGGGACCTTCATGGAATGACTCCTCTCCATCTGGCAGCAAAGAATGGACATGATAAAGTAGTTCAGCTTCTTCTGAAAAAAGGTGCATTGTTTCTCAGGTGAGGATATATGATTGGAATGTTTATATAGTTTCTTTAGCCATTTTGAAGCTATCTTTTCATTATATTTTTAATTATGAGGTCTAACTTTATATCTCACTAAGTACTTTTATTCATTTTATTTTATCATCAAAACATATATAACTTCTAAAAATACTGGAAGGGAAGTCAGTATTATTTCCAACTGAAAGACTTTGAAGTTTTTAGACTTGAAGAACCTTGTTCGAGGTCACAGAATAAGTGGCTTTGTGCAGTCTTTCTCAGAACCTTTCTTTGAAATACAGTTCTCATATTTTACCTCATCTTGCTGCCATATTCCCATATAGATACAAAACCATGGTTGTGTATGTGTGTGTGTGCACGTACACACACACAAAACATACAAGTTCAAATATTCTACTTTTCATTCAATCTGATGAATGGTAGATATAAAAAGCTCCCTTTAAGTGACAACAGAAGACAGTAAACATTTCTGAATTTTATTATACTTAAATGAGCTCAAGCACAAGAAACAAGACAAAGTTAAAATATGTAAGCATAATAAAATATGTGGCATAATTAAATGATATTGTGATAAGAAAGAAAAAAACTGGAAATATTTTACAGAGGTTTTTCATTTAATATCTTACCATAGCAGTAGCAAAGAGCTTATTAGGCTAATGTTCAAAAACACATTTCCTTACCATAATATTGATGACAGCAAATTGGTGCTACAGCTACAAGAATGAATGTTTTGCTCAGTTTCTTCTGGTTTACAAAGAAACACCAAGCAACTGACCTGCAAAGGGACCCAAGTAGACCCAAGCCAGACAGTTGTTGCTTATTACATCATAACTGATATAGCAACATGGCTCTTGCACTCTAAAACATCTGCTCACTAGCACTGAAATTAGTGTCAGGAATTTTTTTCTGTGTAATTTGAAAAAAGATAACTAATATGATAAGGCTTCGTTGTATTTACATCTTGAATTTCTGTGGAAAAGGATAAACATTTTTCAAAGTAATTGAGTAAGCATCTTTCAGAGCACAAGAGGGAAGTTTTTCAGATTTAAACTCTTAGAGTAATAACTGACACTAAGCTAAGTATCTTATAGCCATATACTGTATTATTAGTAGTATTACCAATAACTATTGACCACAAAGACTAATATTACTTCATAAAAATTTTTTGATACAATGTTCATTGAAAGAATAAAACAAGATTTAAATTGATGTGTATCAGTTCATTATAGCTTTAAAAAAATGATGTATGACACAGACACGCTAAGCGTACTTCTCCTACCCCAAAGTGTTTGGTAATGTGTTTATATACTTTCGTATTTTAAACCACTAAATAAAAAACATGTGTGAATCACATTAGAAATAGGTCATTTAAGATCATTGAGCTTGGAATTAGCCCATTTATTATAAATGTTTTATAAATATTTAGTTGCCAGATCTCATTTATACTTTTTATTGTCATCAGATTTACCTAGAATAAGCCAAATGGCATCCCATCCCGCATTTCATCTGCTAAGTGTATGCACATATCTTTTCTTAACTCTTTACCAGTGACCACAATGGCTGGACGGCTTTGCATCATGCGTCCATGGGCGGGTACACTCAGACCATGAAAGTCATTCTTGATACTAATTTGAAGTGCACAGATCGCCTGGATGAAGATGGGGTATGCACTGTGGTCCTCATGCTTACCCAAAATCTTGACATAGCAGAAACTTCCAACATTGCCAGAAAACTCTCCAAGACACCTTTTACCTTCCTTGCTCTATTCCCAGCCTTTTGTTGGATATTTAGCAAGTGGATTCTTGAGGTGAAGTATGAATCAAAAGGCAGCAGAAATGAGAGAATACCAAGGGGTGGGTGAATGTTGAGGAAACCCCCAGTCTCACAGAGCAGCGAGGTCCACAGGCCACTGAAATTTAATGGCAAAGCATTTACTCCCTGGTAGGTCCAGAGGAATGAAGGCAGGGGTGAGTTTTCATTAAGATAAGTGTTATTTTGAAGTGTATTGATTTGAAATACTGCCCTTTATTGTGCTATTATGTCCTTCCTTCTCTTGGGGAGAGTGACTTTTGAAATGTATGTTTGTTCATAAAACGATGGGGATAGAAGATTGTTGTTGCCTTTTTCAAAAAAAAAAGTCTTTATGTGGGGAAACTAAAAATGGGCAAACTTATAACAGTCGCTGATTTAAAAAAAAACATTTACAAGCTTGTGAAGCCCCAAATCTGTAAGCCACTGTTCTCCAAATGATCAGTCTCAGGAGGATTTTCTTCTGTATTCAACCCAACATCTTTACCCTGAGAGCTTGTCCTTTGTCCTTGTAGAATCATCCCATTGCAAAAGCAACACAAAACAAATGCCTTGGAATTCATTCTCTCTCTCTCTCTCTCTCTCTCTCTC
>NW_012117822.1:277566-344129 GCF_000951035.1 Colobus angolensis palliatus | reverse complement strand
GATTTTCTTCTGTATTCAACCCAACATCTTTACCCTGAGAGCTTGTCCTTTGTCCTTGTAGAATCATCCCATTGCAAAAGCAACACAAAACAAATTCAGTCTCTCTCTCTCTCTCTCTCTCTCTCTCCCTCTCTCTCTCTCTCACACACACACACACACACACACAGATCCACTTCCCACACATGCACACACACACGTTTGAACTATAAACTCATTATTTTGAAGCTTGATTCTGAACACCAGTTTTAAATCCTATGTATTTTGGTATTAAATAGTAGTGTCGCTAATTTCTTTTAAGCAGTTAAGCGGTGAAATAAGGCAGATTAGACATTGTCACCACATTTTCTGTGTCTCTTTTTCCTCAAAAGAACACTGCACTTCACTTTGCTGCAAGGGAAGGCCACGCCAAAGCCGTTGCGCTTCTTCTGAGCCACAATGCTGACATAGTCCTGAACAAGCAGCAGGCCTCCTTTTTGCACCTTGCACTTCACAATAAGAGGAAGGAGGTGGTTCTTACAATCATCAGGAGCAAAAGGTATACTGTCTTCCTGTCCACTGTCATGTAGTGTTCTCTGGTTTCAGGATGATTTGAAGTCTGAGAGAAAATAAGAGAAAATAAATGAGTTTCGGCCATTAATCAAAATTTAAAATATCAGTTGTTTGCATCAGTCTTTTAAAATTTATTTTTAATTTTTATTTATTTATTTTTAGAAAAGGTCTAGCTCTGTCACACAGGTTGGAGTGCAGTGGCATGATCTCTGCTCACTGCAACCTCCACCTCCCAGGCTTCAACAATTCTCATGCCTCCTGAGTAGCTAGGACTATAGGCACGAGCCACCATGCCCAGCTAATTTTTGTATTTTTCATTGAGACATGGTTTTACCATGTTAGCCAGGCTGGTCTCGAACTCCTGGGCTCAAGTGATTTGCCCACCTTGGCCTCCCAAAGTGCTGGCATTACAGACATGAGCCACTGTGCCCGACCCTTTTATTTTTAGTTTGTGTGGGTAAATAGTAGGTGTGTATATGTATCAGGTACATGAGATGCTTTGATACAGCCATGCAATGCATGATAGTCACATCGTGGAGAATGATATCTATCCCCTCAAGCATTTATCCTTTGTGTTACAAACAATCCAATTATACTCCTTTAGTTATTTCTGAATGTCTACCTAAATTTATAAGTGAATATTTTTGGATGTCAACAGGCACATTGCTTAACCTCTCTGATCTTCAGTTTATATTTCTTAAAAAATAAAATGTGGGCCCATAAAACGAAGCTTCACATCACTCTTGTGAGACTCCAGGGGTTCAGGTGTAGTGTCTGGAACCATATCATTGTCAAGCAAACTCTGCACTGCCCTACCTGAATTTGCCCAACATGTGCCAGTAGAAACCATAAAACTGGAGTGGGCAAAAATATTCCCCAAGGCAAATCCAATTGGTTATCAGTGCCATATAATGGGATGACTCTTAACATGTAATCTTTGGAGTTGGTGGGTTTGTAAACCATACGCCAAGGAGTTTTAGTGATTAAGTTAGAGGATAGTTTGTTTCACTTCTCACATCTTTATAGTATCACTTTCTATAATAATCACAGATAGATATGCACAAGGGCCCAGTGTCACCTAGTAGTGGACACAGAGCAAACATTCTCATATTCAAGGCACATCAAGCCTGTGTTTTTGAGCATGGACAGTCTAAAAAATCTCTTACTGATCATCCCTTTAAAGCACTTTTAATGAAAGTGTTCAAACTTTTCTTTTGATAATGTAGATGTACTAGATGGGTTTTATTGATAGAGTTTAACAGAAAATTGGATAAGATCTTGGAGATAAATGGGCTATTCTTTGCCTCCTGCCATAGATTTAGTTCTTCCTTGGTATGGTAAGCACTGTCTTACCCTGTTCAGTTGGATGGTGATGAAGAAAATGGGCAAAATCTGGAATGTTCTGGCAGAGGCTATGCTTATCAATGCACTTTACATGTGTTAGTTTGTAGTTTAATTCAATACAGGATGTACACATGCATTAGTTATTAAATATGGGAACAGTACTACACTGATGGTGTAGGTATGTGAATGTGGAATCTCTACCCAACGTGGTCAGCTCTGCAAATACTGACCATTTCATAACTTCAGGAGAAAAAGAAGATATAGTCCCAGCTTCTTTGAATGGCATTTAGATAAAGAGACAGAACAATGATTATAACAGCCATCCTGAAATTTACCCACATTCCTAATGTCCATTAATGGACAAGGATCCTGTTACTGAGTTGATCTTGGTTTATGTGTTGGTTCCATTGGAACCAAGGGTGAGCATTGTATTTCATGAATACGCTTAAGTTTCGATTTCCCCTAAAGAAATAATCTTGAGTTTCAGCTGTTGTACAGAACAGAAGGATGAAGACCTGTGCTCATCTTACTTATTTATTTTTTACAGATGGGATGAATGTCTTAAGGTTTTTAGTCATAATTCTCCATGCAACAAATGTCCAATTACAGAAATGATAGAATACCTCCCTGAATGCATGAAGGTAAACTCTCTAAAACAAAATTCTTCCTGGGTTTATGCTTGACATATATGATCTGAGGATTTATTGTTGTAATCACAACCTAATAATAATAATTTCCAGCTTTAAAGCTTCCCATTTTCCTTAGGCTATAAGGGAAATGAGACAATAACTACTTAAGGAAGGCCTTCTTGGATTAAAGAATCCTATTATTATATGTAATAGATAATAATATGGTAAAATATTTTTATTTAAATAATCTGCGCCTTTAGCAGAGACTAGGAACTGGTGTTTGTTTACCAAATAAAGCCTTTGTGTATGTTTCACTTGGCATGCATGCTATTGTTATTTCAAATTTGCATGAATTGCTAATGTTTGAAACCAGGATGCTTTCCTTAAGGTACCTGGTTTCCTCCAGTTATATTTTCCTCCAAATATCTAGCCTCTCATAAGAATGAGATCTTGTACCTGGGCCTGCCTTCTCACAAGGCAGGAATTGCTGGGCTGAGCACCAGCTGCTTCCCATGGATGGGACAATCACTCTCCTATTTAAAAACTTGGATGAAGCTGGAAACCATCATTCTGAGCAAAATATCGCAAGGACAGAAAACCAAACACAGCATGTTCTCACTCATAGGTGCGAATTGAACAATAAGAACACTTGGACACAGGGTGGGGAACATCACACACTGGGGCCTGTTGTGGGGTGGGGGAAGGGGGGAGTGATAGCATTAGGAGAAATATCTAATGTAAATGACGAGTTAATGGGTGCAGCAAACCATCATGGCACATGTATACATGTAGCAAACCTGCATGATGTGCACATATACCCTAGAACTTAAAGTATAATAAAAAATAAAATAAAATGCTCCACCTCTCCCTTTTGTATATTGGGCTCCTGTGCCTGGTTGTCACATATTGTCATTCTTATGCAATTGCTTTCCTTATAGTAGAGAAGTATTGAATTATGACTTTATCCAAACTGTGAAGATAAAAGCTTGCCCAAGGATAGCGAACATCTCAAGAACAATGGAAAAAAACTCTTATGCTTGGCATGGTTCCTTCATTTACATTGCTTGCCTGGCCTCTGTGAGTTTTTAGATATGTGACTCCCTTTGCTACATTAAATAGACACCAGCATATGATCGGATACTCCATACAAGACAAACATGCACAGATTGTTGAGCAGATGAGTATTAAAGGATGCAAAAAGGCAATCTGGGAAAGTTGGGATTTGAGGATTGGGACAGACGTAGAATAATAAAGAAAGGCCGAATGACTTCAGATATCTTGCGAAGGAAAAATATATCCAAATGCTGGAGGAGGCAGTAAGATATAGTGACACAGGGAATAGAAGACCAGATTTGGAGCCTTCTGGAGGTCTTGGGATTTAATCCTGGTGCTGCCTTTCGCTGTGTTGTTTTAGGCAAGTCATTTCACCTCTCTGAGCATTATTTTCTGTTTTCTCTATTTCTAAAATAATGATGCTAATACTGATCTTACAAAGTGATTACAAAAGTAGGGGTAAAATTCTAACGATAATGGTTCGTACATAATATACCTCCTACTGTTTTTGTACTGCTTATGTGGTTATTAGTACTACTAGCACTTACTGTATTTTATTTATTGAGCAAGGACTTCCTGTGTACTAAATATTTTGGGCGTTTTTTTTTTTATGATGCCTAATGAAAATTGGAGCAGTCCAGTCCAGTACATAAATGGCAGACAGATTAACTTTTTAGGTGCCTATATCTCATCAAAGGACACATAAATACTCAATCTCAAACTTTCTTATTCTGTAGTTACAGTTGTTGAAATCTGTCTTAATGAATAATCAGAGATACAGATTTTTACAGAATGTTTTCTGCAACATTGTTTGTAATTGTAAAACAATGTTGAAATATTCCCATGTGGAAACATAGTAAACAGTCAAAATTATACCAAAATGTTAATAAGAATTATCTGTTACAGGATTAGGATTAGTTTTTAATTTCTTCTTTATGCTACCACATTTTCTAGGTAATTTTCTATAATGACTTTATTACTTTTGTATTGTGACTACTTTTCAGCAAAATAAGTGAATTTAAATGTCTTAAGCCTGACGTAATGCTTTTGAATTACTTATACAACATTTCTGAAAAGTTGCTCTTGAAATCTCCCCGGCCCCCACCCAAGACAGCCCATCCTTTATTTTGCACACATTGATTATTACCCAGTTTTCAAACTATAACAACCAGACCTGCCTGTTTCTGCCTTGCACAGCACTACTGGCTAGTCTTGTCTTTATTGTTCATGATGGTTGTTGTGACCTCCAGTATTGCTATCCAGTCACCAACAGAGCCTGCTTTGTAATTTTCTTAATCCCTTTGCTACCTGAGACCAGCCAGGGCCCTGTTTCTTCCCTTCTGGATATAGTCTGACCCTCTACCCTCAAGTTCTGCAGGTTCACTGGATGCCCCAGGAGGTCCTAGATGCATTGATGGGGCCATATGGGGTATCATGTCTAGTCCTGGTTCCAAGAGGGCAGCCTGGCTAGGTGGTATTTCTTTCTCAGGACCATAAATTTGGACCACTAGATTTGGGGTGTCTCAAATTGTTTATGCAGCCCCACAAAAACAGTTGTTCCTGAACACCATAGGGGTGGCTCTAATGACCCCATAAGTGTTCTTTCCCTAAGTTAAGTATCTAGAGAGCCTTCATCTATTTCTCATTACAAAATCTATCCCCCACCATCCTGTCCACCCCCCTCTAAACACATACTCTCTCCTTGTTGCTTGGCACATGAGATATAGAAGCAAACACGTTACTCTAGACTGGGGCAATTCAGAAGATGGGACCTAAACCATAGAAAGACTCCATTGCTGGGATGAAAAATCTTGATTAGGAACAATAAGTTGTCACTGTAAGGTACTCAGCAAAGGAATCAGATTGACTATCCTTTATCCCAACTTCTTGGGACCAGAAATGTTTTGGATTTCAGAATATTTGCCTATATATAATGAGGTATCATAAGGATGGGATCCAAGTGTAGATACAAAATTCATTTGTGTTTCATACACTCCCTAAAAGCATAGCCTGAAGGTAATTTTATATAGTTTTTTAATAATTTTGTGCATGAAACAAAGTTTATATTAAGTATTCATGTGTGGAATTTTCTACTTATGGAAATATGTGGGTGCTCAAAACATTTTGGATTTTAGAGCATTTAGAATTTCACATTTTCAGATTAGGGTTGCTCAATCTGTAATCTATATATCCTCTAAAAGCCCAGAAAGACGTCAAATCTTAGGCACACCTAGTGGACTGTCTCTTACCGAGATTTTAGTACATGCAATTTTATTCTCAAGCACATGGTATTTTTCTGAATCACTGGTATTTCTGAGGCATGCAAAGGTATTTGTAACATTTTGTATTTTAAACTTTGCTCCTGAATGACATAGATTATAATTTTTTCTTGAGATGCAAGAGACCAAGGAAAGGAAATGTCTTGTGTGTTATTTTAAAAATAAGGTAAAATCCTTCCTAATATGTAGTGTACTGCCCCAATATCTTACCTGGTTTTTCTCTTTCAAAGGTACTTTTAGATTTCTGCATGTTGCATTCTACAGAAGACAAGTCCTGCCGAGACTACTATGTAAGTTTATTTTATTATTTTGTTATAATTCTTTGAAAAATATTTAAAATATTGTTACTATTGATCTGTAACCTACTGTAGAATGTATTGATCTAATTTGTCATATTATTGTATTATCTACTTGTGAGAGAATTTTTCCTTTACATTCTGTTTTCTCCTAACATTTTAATAGTTTCTAATAGCATCATTTTTTCTAGTCTTTATATTTCCTTAAGTAATTGTGCCTTAATAATGAAGATCTGAAATATCTAAATGATCTTTTGAGAACTCCTCTCTTTCCATGCCTATGAGATATAAAGCAATTGAATAACAGCCTTCCAGGATATTTATTTTTGGAATTAATATGCAATAACTTAATTTCTTGTCTCCACTTGAAATAACTTTGTTCAAATCACTTAATTTTCAGCAGAATTGTAAACTTGTGGATTTGATTTTTTCAAGAATTACTTTGGGGATTCTATACTTGACTAACTGTACTTTTTTTAAAAAAACATTCTGTCTTCTACAGATCGAGTATAATTTCAAATATCTTCAATGCCCATTAGAATTCACCAAAAAAACACCTACACAGGATGTTGTATATGAACCTCTTACAGCCCTCAATGTAAGTTCAATGTTTTCATTATCTAAATCATTTCTAGTCGGGTTCTAAAATGTTTTGATACAATAGTTTAAAATGTTTTAATACTTGATGGATGGAGATAATTCCAGTTTCATAGTTCTATGTCTGTGTTTGCCATGTGACTCAAACCCTTATTTTTTAATAAAGAAAGCAATCATTTTTTTCAATTGCTGTAAAGTTCTACAGTTCATTTCTAATGGTCACGTAAGACCTGCTCCAATCCAGAATCAAATAAACCATGGGCAACACAGGCAACACTTGCTTGCCACCTCTATCCACCTACATATTCAAGAGTTTTCTCCAGTGTAAACCACAGGAAAATGCAAGGGGTGATTATTTCACAGCCACAGCTTCTAAGTTCAGCTAGCCACTGGGCTCCTAGGTAAACTCTGACCATTCAGAGGTTCTTAGATCTTAGATTCCAGAGGAATAAACCCAGTTTGAAGTAGGCTTTTAAGACACAGCACGGACTTAAATTTCCCAAGAAACTTTTTAAAAAGTAGCTCTTATTTAAAAAGATGCTTTTATGTTTCTAGCCAATGAAGCGATGAAAATAATGCATTTGATGCCCTTCAATCTGAATCAAAGGTCTCAAACTGAAATAACTACAGAGAAAACAGTAACAGATAAGTAACTTAGGCTTCTGGTTAAAAGGACAGTGGCTACTAGTTTCAACAAATCATTGCCATGTGACAACAGCAGCCCACAATTGTGTAAATATTGGCAACAAATTAAAATTGTGTGCACGTAAAACATTTGAGGATTGGAGTTGCAAATTTTGGTCTAGATTTGGGCTATCTAATATGGGAACCACTAGTCACATGTGGCTTCCTAACTTAAAAACTAGTTTAAAGTAAATAAAGTTAAAAAGTTATTTTTCAGTCACACTAGCCATATTTTAAATGCTCAGTAGCCCATTTGGCTTGCAGCTCTCATATTGCACTGCACAGGTAGAAGACATTTTCATCATTGCAGAAAATTCTATTAGGCAACATTGCTCTAGGTCAATGAAGAATTTTTATTCACCTTCAATGAGTTCATTTCCCAACACTGAAGACTTTGATACAGACCATGGTAACAGCTGTCACCCAAAGTTAAACCTACAAGGCTTACTGAGCACTTGGAGTGTGGAGAATGCAGACTCGTGGGGATTTTATGCCCTTAACACTGGTAATGGCAACTGACTCACCATTGCTGTAAGCACTTTAGCTCTCCTTGAGTATGTTATGTTTTGCTACGAGTGTAGTTCATAATCTATAGCCGAGTGATCTAACAGTAACTACACTACAGTTATACTTAGAAAATTTGTTGCATATGTATGTGTTTTTTAACTATAATTTTAAAAATAGGCAATATTTCTATCAGAAAAAAATGTATCTATTTTTGTCTCCATTATCAGAATAAGAATAGGAAGAAATAAGATCTATATAGCATCTAAAAAGAAATAGACAATATATAACAATGGGCAAAGTGTAATTTAAATAAAATAGGTTCACTTAGATAAATGCAATATACTAGGTATCAAACCAGCATCCGATTCTACAATGCCTAAATAGCTTAGGAAACCTTACTTTAGTTATAAGTGAGCTGAGTGGGGCTCTTCAGGAAGGTAACTGACCTGATGGGAAATTACTGTGCACAGAAAATTTGAAAGTCTAGATGGACCAAATAGAGAACATAAGAAATCAGATACTGAGATTAAGACAAACTGGAGCCAGTGAGAGGCTATTTTTATTAATGGTGCATGCAAGAGTAGAGCTACTATGGAAAATCCATTAGCATAGCTACCAATACATTGGATACTTTAAGTTTTATTTACACTTTATTTGGGTGATATTTAAACTTACAATGTACTTGCATGCCTCAAAGGGTAGGTTTGTTTTATTTGTTATTAGTTTAAAAGCAGAGTTACAAGATTTCAGAAACATAAGAGGATTGTTTTAATGAAAGCACATTGAAAACAAGTATCTGTGTGTGTTTCTAGTATGGTGTTTAAAAAATATTAATAGTAAAATTTTGAATTATTCTCACAAATATTTTTCCATATTTTTTATTTTAGCTTGAATAAACCATTAATTTTAAATGGATAAAAAGTCAAATCTATGTGGAAGTTTAGATGAGGTCTCAAAAACATTAGTTAAGATCCTGCCAGGTTTTTTTTTCCCCAAGAATAGCTAGAGATATAGCTTTATGGGCTCCATTGGGCCTCCAACTGGTAATGAATATTTGCAAGGGGTTCCTTTATTCCCCAAGAATATTGTATATAAATATATCTCAATTACTTTTCAAATGGTTAGGGTAAAAATAAATAGAAAAGAAAAATGGTGAACCTGGAAATATTCCATTGTTGGTGTCACAGTAGTAGTTTTTAAACTGGAATCTCTGGCTGCTTGAATCAGAATTATTGTGGTTTTTGTTAAAATGAAGGTTCCTAAGGCCCATCTTAGACCTACTAACCCAGAATGCTTGAGGGTAGACCTAATAATCAAAATTTTAAATAAGCTTCTGAAAAGATTTTTATGAACACTAAGATTGAAAAAATCTAACACAGTGCTGATGAAAATTATAGTATAGGTTTTTCAAAATGTAAGTGGGTGTTTAGTGCAAAAACCTAGAAGTTATTTGGTAGAATAATTTTGGAAAATACAGTCAAATCAAAGTTAATACAAGGAAGCTAAAAATAGAAATTCCAACTTCTATCAGAAAGATGAACATTTTTA
The DNA here is from genome assembly GCF_000951035.1 of Colobus angolensis palliatus. Classification (NCBI taxonomy): domain Eukaryota; kingdom Metazoa; phylum Chordata; class Mammalia; order Primates; family Cercopithecidae; genus Colobus; species Colobus angolensis. The sequence continues at coordinate 334,643 of NW_012117822.1, read as the reverse complement.
AAAAGAGATAGAAAGGGAGAAAATTGAAAGTATGTCTGAGAATTTTCTAGAAATGAAATATATAACTCATCAAATTAAAATAAAAAACTTGCCCAAGGGCTAAGAAGACCAATTCTGGCTGCATCATTTTTAATTATAAAATGTCAAACAATAATATTTATAAATAAGGGAAGGTCTCAATAAACTACTATATCCAAATAATGAAATATTAAGCAGTATTTAAAAACAATGTTCTTGATGAATCATTGTATAACATTGATATGTTTCTAGGCTGTGTTGATATAAATAAGCAAATTGAAGACATAATTTGAGTAAAAACATAAATACAAAATAATTATCCTTTTTTTCTATAACTACCTCTGAGTTTTTGAACATGGGTGTTTCTGTGTAGAAATACAGAAAAGGATTTGGAAGGATGCACAAGTTAGCAATGGTGATACTACTGGGGAAATGGAGTCCTGCCCAGAATTGAGGCTTAGGTGCGGTGAGAACTATGGCCTTATCCCAATGTTCCAGTATTTTAAAAGAGAATTTGTTTGGGTATTTCTTATCTTGTTTACTTGTAGTAAAAAGCATAAAGTTAAATTTACTGTCTTAACTCTTTTAAAATGTGTAGTTCAGTAGTGTTAAGTGTTTTCACATTGTTACTCAAGAGATACCTAAATTCTTTCATGTTGTAAAACTGTAACTCTGTACTTATTAAACAGCAACTTCCATCATCTTTCCCCCAGCCTTTGGCAACTACCCTTCTACTTTTTGTGCCTATGATTTTTCTCCACCTTAGGTACTTCGTATAAAGTGGAATCCTACAGCATTTGTACTTTTGTGACTGGCTTATTTCAATTACTATAATCTCCTCAAGGTTCATCCATGTTAAGCATGTGACAAGACTTCCTTCTTTTTAAGGCTGAATGATATTCTATTGTATGTATGTACCATATTTTCCTTATCTGTTTGTCTGTTGAAGATATTGGGTTGCTTTTCCTTTTTGGCTATTGTGAATAATGCTACAGCAAACATGAGTATACAAATATATCTTTGAGATCCTGCTTTAAACTCTTCATATACACATTTAGAAGTAGACTTGCTAGATCCTGTGGTGACTCTATTTTTAATTTCTTGAGGAACCCCAACACTGTTTTCCATAATGGCTGTCCCCTTTTACATTCCGACCAATAGTGCACAAGGATTCCAGTTTCTCAGCATGCTCACCAATTCTTGTTATTTTTTGTTATTTTGATAGTGGCCAACTAACAGATGTGAAGTGGTATCTCACTGTGGTTCTAAACTGTATTTCCCTAATAATGAATGATGTTGAGCATCTTCTCATTCAATAGTCATAAGCAATAATGCTTATTGACTATTCATGTATCTTCTTTGGAGAAATACCTATTCACAGCCTTGACCCATTTGTCGATTGGGTTATTTATTGTCTTGTTGAGTTGTAGGAGTTCCTCAAATATTCTGGATATTAACCCCTTATAAGATATATGATTTACAAATATTTGCTCCCATTCCATAGGTTGCCTTTTCACGTTGGTCATTGCTTCCTTTGACTTGAAGAAATTTTTAACCTTATATGGTCCTGTTGGTCTGTTTTTGCTTTAGTTGCCTGTTCTGTTGGTGTCATAGCCAATAAATCATCTCTCCTTTTTCCATAGTTAGTCTAGTAAAAATTTTTAAATTTTGCTTATCTTTTCAAAAAACCAACTCTTGGTTTCATTGATTTTTTTTCTATTGTTTTCTGTTCTCTCTTTCATTTATCTCTGCTCTAATCATTATTATTTTCTTCATTTTGCTAATCTTAGGTTTAGTTTGTACTTCCTTTATTTCCTTGAGTTTTAAGTTAAATTATGGATTTGAGAACTTTCTTGTCTTATAACATAAGTGTTTACCATTATAAACTTGCCTTTTAGTATTGCTTTAGCTATACTCCATACATTTTGGTATATTATGTTTTCATTTCATTTGTCTCCAGATATACTTTAAATTTGTCTTGTATTTTTTCTTTGACCTATTTGCTGTTTAAGAGGGAGTTGTTAAGCTTCCATATGTTTTTTTATTTTCCTATTTTCCTTCTACTTTTGATTTCTAGTTTTATTCCACTGTAGTGAGGAAGATATTTTATATGATTTCAATCTTTTGAAATGTTTTAATACTTCTTTCAAGTTCAAGTCTTCTGTTTCCTTATTGAACTTCTGTCCGGTTGTTCTATCCGTAACTGAAAGTCAGATAGTGAAGTCTCCTACTATTACTGTGTTGCTGTTTATTTCTCCCTTCAGTTCTATCTAAGTTTCTTCCATATTTTGGGGAGCTCTAATGTGAGGTTTGTATATATTTATGATTGTTGTATCTTCCTGGTGAGTTGACCTTGTTATCATTATATATTGTCCTTCTTTGTTTCTTGTCACAGTTTTTGTCTTTAAGTCTATTTTGTCTGATGTAAATATGGCTGTTTCTTTTCACTTCAGGTTCTCATTTGCATGGAATATATTTTTCCATCCGTTCACTTACAGCCTGTGTTCTTATATCTAAAGTGAGTCTCTTGCAGACAGCATATAGTTGAATCCTGTGTTTTATCCATTCAATCAACCTTTGTATTTTAGTAGGAGAGTTTAACCAGTTTACCTTTAAAATACTTATTGACAGGAAAGGACTTACTATTGCCATTTTGCTAATTGTTTTCAGTATGTGGTAGACTTTTTGTCTCTTTTTCCCTGTATCTCTGGTGCTGTAGTGAGTCATGATACTGGGACACTGCCTACGATCTGTCTGTTGACACTGTATCTTCTCTGGTGCTAGACTAAGACCCAGTGATCTACTTCGTTATCAGTGATCACCTGCTGGCACCCATTTGTGTCAGAGCTTAGATTCAGGCAAGATAAAAATCATTCTCTTGGTCAGCCCCTTAGAAGTCAGAAGTCAGTGGATATGTTCCACCCTTTTCTTTCTCTTTCCAGGGAGAAGGCAGGAGTTGGGAGTTTTCTCTCAATGGCACTGTGCTTTGCCAGAGGGAGGAGCTGTGGCAAGTAAAGGCCACGCATTTTCCTACTGTCTTTGATATGGTTATTTTTGGCTACATGCTCACCTTGGGTACAGAAACACCTTAACTAAGTTCTGGATTGCTCACAAAGAAAATGGTCTGTGTATTGTTTTTAATTCCATATCTCTATGGAGGAAGGGGGGCCTGGGACTTCCTATTTTGCTACCTTGTTGGCATCAGTCCCTCTATTTATGTATTTCTTGAATAGTTAAAAACTAATTTTTCAATAAATACTTGTAGTCACAAATAACTTTAATGAAAACTTATGATCTAGATTAATTTAACAACTATGTATGTATATTCTACTGCATAAAATCCTTCTAGAAATATAAGCCTGAATTTCTTCAAGGACAGAATGAGGGTGTAACTTGCTAATTTATCTTTAATGTCCTTTCCTGTTATAATCCTATATAAGATTAAAAAGCTTATGCTAGGTCAAGTAGTCAGAGAACTAAAGAATCAGACTGAATCAAACAATTTTACCTGTACAAAATGGTTCTAATTTGTGTTTTTTAAAATCTTGATCTAATTTTTATTTTTTTTAATGTTCTAAAATAGGTGTTACTTTTACAATGTCAAAACACAGTTATAAAACCAGACAATAAAAAGATTAGTTTATACTCAGGAGTTGATTATGATTGTGTTTTTATTACACTTTTTTTTATTTCTCAGGCAATGGTACAAAATAACCGCATAGAGCTTCTCAATCATCCTGTGTGTAAAGAATATTTACTCATGAAATGGTGGGTATTGAATGGTATTTCTTGTTTAATGCTCTGCCTATTGGATCTATTACAAAGTCTTCAAAACAAGTATATTGTAATGGTATTTTAATGTTTTGGTTTTTGTTATGTTAATGTTTTTACTTTGAAGAAATAAGTAAGGCAAATGCCCTAGAACTTAAAGTATGATAATAATAAAATAAAGTGAAAAAGACCAAATAAAAAGAAGTTAAGGTTAAAAAATGCTGGCATTGTTTATCATTAAATAAAATATTTGGAGTGGGAGGGAATTATTATATAAGACATGAAGAAACTCTTTAGAGACTAAAAATTATTTTTAACATTAAATGAAATATTTGGGGCATGGAAAGGATCATTACATAGAACATGAAGAAATATCCTGGACCCTGAAATTTAGTTGACAATGAAGAAAGAGGTGTGTTCTAGGAAGAGCACTCATATTGCTGACAGATTATATGGGTTAACATCCCGGCTCTTTCATTAATTTGTTAAGTCATAATTTGCTTAGAACTTGAGAGTCCTTCTCTGAAAATGAAAAAGGTGAATTAGAAGATTTACTTGATTCTAAGCTTCAGTGAATTTACCAACAAGTTTTCTTAAAGAGATTATAACCACTTTTTCCCGAAGTATCTTAAGTAAATATTTTTGTCTGAAATGACTCAATTCTGGTTTGCTTATATTTTTGTAGGTTGGCTTATGGATTTAGAGCTCATATGATGAATTTAGGATCTTACTGTCTTGGTCTCATACCTATGACCATTCTCGTTGTCAATATAAAACCAGGAATGGCTTTCAACTCAACCGGAATCATCAATGAAACTAGTGATCATTCAGAAATACTAGATACCACGGTAATTCCAAATTTTAACTTTCTCAAATAAAAGATTATAAACAATGTATTTTTTCTTAAGACTACTAAACCCATAATAAATGTGACATATCGGGACTTCATTATAAATAGCCTGTAAGAATTTGTATACAGTACTAATTTCTCCTAAAATCCTTTGTGGAAGGAGAGGGAATATAAACAAACAGGTCAACGAATGAGTTTATAAACTAATTTAAAAGGAACTGACGTGTGTTAGATGCTAGCTTAAATAGTGAAGTGTAAAACTTTAAAATAGGTGTACAAGAAAGCAGATTTATAGTTGCCAGGGACTGTGGGACATGGGAAATGGGGAGAGATGCTTTATGGATATGTAGTTTCCATCCAAGATGATGAAAAAGTTATGGAACTAGATAATAGTGATGGTGATATTACACTGTGAATATACTTAATCTGCTGAATTACATATTTTAAAATGTACACGTAAAATGTAACACTTTTAGAATGGTAAATTTTGTTGTATGTATTTTGTGACAATAAACAATTTTATATTGGCCTACACATTCATATTCTTTTTTAATTCAATTATCAGTTTTTGAACTTCACTTAATAAGGACATTCTGAAATGAGGATGTGTTCATCTCTAGTAAATGATATGACTATTGGTGTCAGTTAAATTTTCTGTTCAACTCAAAGTGGACAGTATATAGAAATTAAGCAAAAAAAAGAAAAAATAAATTTAATAGTGAAAATTATGGAAATGTTAAAGTGTTTTATATCTCTCATAACTGTCTTATCCTTTTTTGTTTCAGAATTCATATCTAATAAAAACTTGTATGATTTTAGTGTTTTTATCAAGTATATTTGGGTATTGCAAAGAAGCGGGGCAAATTTTCCAACAGGTATGTAATACATTTTGTATCTCTAAAGTTGCACATATTTTAATATGCAGGACATAAGTTAATTGATAAGATATTACTGGAGATAATATTATGTCATAATAAAATTACATAGCTTGACTAACATACAGATTCGAAACACCAAGCATAAATGTTTCAAAAGGTAGAAATCAAATGATTTTAGGTGAAGTCACTGCCTACTTGATATATCTATGAAAGAGATGTTCCACTTTTACTGGTCCTTAAGGATCTCTCTAACTACAAATGGTCTTTATGAGTGAACTTTCTTTTCTCTTACATAGTTTTAAAGATCTTGCTAACATAATGGTTAAATTTTGAACTTGATAATTTTAAATGTAAATGTTTATGAATAAGTTATCTGGCCCAACTCCATTTTAAATGAGTCTTTCTTTGAATTCCTTTTCTAACAGAAATGCTTTTTTTGATTAAATAAAATTCCAGGTTTTAATACAATTTTGGAACTTTTTACAGCAAAATTTTTACTTTATATTCTACTTTTTAAATGAGTGAGCCAAGTTCGGATCAGAACCAAGTGTAAAAATTGTCTGCAGGTCCTACCTTTGGTTGATAAATGGCATAGATCCTTCTTTTCTCAGTATGGAGGTTGGAAAGTCTTTACAATTTTTTTGTATATTTTAATGAATAGTATTTTTATAAATCTTATGTCTTTCATACAACACCTCACTTTCTGTGAAAATTTTCTTTGCTGCATCATGTAAGCACAGATATTTGCATTTATAAATTTGATAATATTGCTTTGCATTTTTAAAACATTATACATTGCAAGTACTTTCATATAGATACTTTAAGAAATTTGTCACAATTCTGATAGACTGTAATGTTGCATTTTACCTTAAACGATTTAAGGCACATTATTTAATTTTTCTTGCCATTATTTTCATTTTCCAGAAATGAAAATTACAGATTATAGTTTAAATTGAGCTATAAAGTTACATGAATTTTCTGTCAGATTTGAACTCCACATTTTCTTATTGATATTTAAATGATCTACTCTTTTGGAAATCTAATGCCCAATACATAAAAAGTTTGAAAATACCATTATTATTTGTTTTTATTTCCTAATTAAGTTTCAGTACATGTCCCAAACCTTTGTAGAAATAACTTTAGTTCATAAAGAGAGCTCCACATTCATGTTCTTATATGGGTAGAAAGGCCCAGGAATTACTAAACCAACTTGCAGTCCCCAAGAAGTTTCCTTAAGATGGAGTGGACTCCACAGGGAAAGCCCAGCAATTTGTAAGATTTCCTTAGGTGTCAGACTCCCATAACACCAGGTTAACAGAGGACTCTGGGCCGTCTCCAACACTGATTCATACCCTGGGGACACTGAAGTCAATCCAGGATGGCATGAGGTTACTCCTTGGTCCTAAACTTCTCCCCAGCTGGCTGCAAAGCTAGAAAAATTATATTACTGGGTGCATGTATATAACCACCTATAGATGCTAGGTCTCTATATGTGGTAATTTTTTATTATTTTCTATCCCAGAAAATGAATTATTTTATGGATATGAGCAATGTTTTGGAATGGATTATCTACACGACGGGCATCATCTTTGTGCTGCCCTTGTTCATTGAAATACCAGCTCATCTGCAGTGGCAATGTGGAGCAATTGCTGTTTACCTCTATTGGATGAATTTCTTATTGTATCTGCAAAGGTAAAACAAGCTTGAATGATTTCCACATCCTTTAAGCATTTTTAATATCAAAAGAAAAACTACTGTACCTGGTGTAAATTTAAAACTGACTTATTCCTTTTCCAGTTGTTTCAAAATATGAAGAATTTTTTTTATACCCTATTAAGGAAAGGCTGGAGCATGGTTCCAGAGTTCAGAATGAAGATCAGGGTTTCTCAAACTCAGCACTATTGAACTTTGTGGCCAGATAATTCTTTCTTCTTCTTCTTCTTCTTTTTCTTTTTCTTTTTTTTTTATCTGTGGAGGGGGACTGTCTTGTATATTGTAAAATGCTTAGCAGCATTCCTGGCTCCTTGCTTCTGCCCACTAGATAGCATCCACCTTACTCCATTTGTGACAACCAAAAATGAATGCAGACAATGCCAGATGTTCCCTGTGTGCCAAATAAGCCCTGGTCAAGAACACTGGTCTAGACAAATCTAGATTAAATAGCGGGAGTAAATGGGAAAAGTATTGGCTATTCTTGTTTTACCTGATATTATTTTGTAAGCCTTTACTTTGACACTCAAAATGAACTGATAGATAGTATGGGGAATCAAAGTGGTATACAAGAAAAAATAAGCCCAAAGAATCTAATTCTAGATTTCCCAGGCCTCTGACAGTTGGTAATGTTGAGTTTCATGTTATTTCACATAATCTTTCCAATAATGAGGCCAATGTTATTATTTGCATTCTCTAAAAGAGGAAGCTGAAGCACTGAGTTCAGTAACTTGCTGAAGATCTCAGCGAGTCAGTCAAGATACAGGTATTTAACCAAAGTCTTTCTGACTCCGGGGAACATGTCTTTTCCACCGTATCTTCTGCATTACTGTGTCATGAGCACAGTGATAGAGAGTTGAGTGCTGCCCCTTGGAGAGCACATGGTATGGTGAGAAAGACAGTGGCCCAGAAATAGGATTTAAGACAGGTTCAGGCACTGTCGCACCCTTGGCTCTGTCATTATTAGTGGCTTTAGTGAGTCATTATATGTCTCTGTGAATTTAGCTGAAGTCCCTTTCAACTTTAGAATCTTGTAAGTTCCTTATTTAAAAGTCGTCTTTGTCAAAGGCAAAGTACAAGTTAGAGGCCAGATGACACACCAATTATCTATCCAAACATTTCACAATATAGGATGCAGGGGGTAGAAAAGAAAACCGAAGAAGATGAAGAGGATAAAATGCAAATCATGTGGTGTGTCCCCTGCATTAGGTGCCTTCTGGTTCACGAACTCAATCTCTGCATGATGCAGTACACAATTTATCTCTCTAATTTCTTTATTAAGCATTTGGTAGCATTTTCTTTGATATTGAGAAGCTATCATTTTTCTCTCCTACTTCAGTCGAAGTAATGTCCAGTCGTCAAGTGGTAAAATGATTTAAGGTAACATTAAGGCTGGGCACAGTGACTCACGCCTGTAATCCTGGCCCTTTGGGAAGCCAAGGAAGGCTGCCGCTTGAGCCCAGCAGTTCGTGACCATCCTGGGGGTGAGGTATGCCTGTGGTCCCAGCTACTCGGGAAGCTGAGGCAGGAGGATCACCTGAGCCCGGGAAGTCAAGGCTGCAGTGAGCAATGATTGCACCACTGCCCTCCAGCTTGGTTGACAAAGCAAGACCCTGTATCCAAAAAAACAGATAACATTAATAATGAGAATAAAAGCAAAAGTAATGTGACTAACAGCTTGAAAATTAAGACATGATTATTCAATTAATTCTTATGTTTTCTTTTTCAAAATAACTGGCCTCAAGGATCTCATCTGTGAAATCTAATACCTGATTTAATACATGATAAATATTGTCACTGAATGAATACACTTTGACTACAAAAGTGAGTAAATGTGTGTGTCTGTGTGTTTTTTTACTTTTCTAGATTTGAAAATTGTGGAATTTTTATTGTTATGTTGGAGGTAATTTTGAAAACTTTATTGAGGTCTACAGTTGTATTTATCTTCCTTCTTCTGGCTTTTGGACTCAGCTTTTACATCCTCCTGAATTTACAGGTAAGACAGTTGCATCAGTAGTTGATTTTGTCGCTGTGAATTATGGAAATATATATTTATACTTAAATCTAAATAGTCTAGAAAATTCTTAATTGCATAACATTATTCGAATACTTTAGTTTTTATCTGCTATCTCTTTCAAATGACTTTTATTGCTGAGAAAATGTATAGTCGTGTTAAGTAACTTTGTCCATTGTCAAAAAGTTTATGTATAATGCAGATGATTTATTACTTATGCAGATAACATATTTTTGATGACTTTACCACTGTTTACTAATATCTTATCACTGTATTTCAGTAGCTATATACCTATGACTTTAAAAATGTATTCTGAATATAATTTTTATCATTCTACCTCCAGGAAACACTTTTTCATGGTAGAAACTTTGCATTTCATTTGTTCCTCACCATGTGTTTTCAGGATCCCTTCAGCTCTCCATTGCTTTCTATAATCCAGACCTTCAGCATGATGCTAGGAGATATCAATTATCGAGAGTCCTTCCTAGAACCATATCTGAGAAATGAATTGGCACATCCAGTTCTGTCCTTTGCACAACTTATTTCCTTCTCAATATTTGTCCCAATTGTCCTCATGAATTTACTAGTAAGTAGTTTTTTCTTGTATTTTCTGTTTGTTGATCATTTGAAACATTTTATAATGATAATTATTTTTTACCTTCTTTAATCTCCCTCCACTGGGGGAGATGAGGAAGGGTCTACTACAAAATCTATTCATTCAACACTCATTTGGTGCCTGGGAAGCATCAGGCATATCAGGAGGCTCAGGGCATGCAAAGATGCATGCACTTGGCAAATATCAAGGATCTACTAAATGCCAGTAACTGTTACAAGTTCTAGGAACCAGTGATGAAGAAAGCAAACCAATATTCAGTCCCAGTGTGATTACAAACAGTCAGGAAGTTAGGTAATAAACAAATAAATGTGTTGCATGATGTCATGGGAGTGATAAATGCTATGAAGAAATAAGAAGCAGGGAAAAGCAATAAAGATGAAGGCGTGTGATGTTTTGGAGTTGGAAAGGGGATCAGAGGTTAGGCAGAGACCTTTATGGAATATATTGTCTCTATGCTTGAATTTACCATTGACCAGAGATTCAAGTGGGGAAGTCTCTCATGCAGAGGGCGTCTACAATGTTCAGATGCCACCTTGAACCCAGTCAAAGCCTAGACAGTATCAGCAGACATGAGAGTGCCTTTCCACATGGAATTCTCTAGAGAATCTGCTCAAGGCATGAGCATGTTGGCTGATGCAGGCAAAGGTGCATCCCATTCCAGGTCCATGGGGAGTCTTTATTGGCATTGTTGTGCCTGTTTTTCCTTTATCCATTTATGCACACCTGTATGTATTCCACACACTTTCTTTGAGTCTGACTATGTATCAGAGACTGTACTAGGCAGTGTTTCTGGAAAGGAAAAAAAATATGCAGATGAGTAAGTATTTTGATTCATTTATTTGATACAACTCCAGAGTTTTATTTTGGTGACCTAGGAAAACAAAGAATGACAATAGGAATAATGGAGAATGACATGAAGCCCACACTCTTCTCTGATAATTGTTTATGTTTTGGAAGATAATTATCCAGAAGAGAATTGGGCTTAGCAGTAGTACAGGTTGGCCCCTTTCTGAAGATCCACACATCTGGCATCCATTGTGCATTTCTACCTGGATATCCTGGAGGAAAATCAAACCAACAGAGCCAAAACTAATGTTATCTTTTCCTTCAGAATCTCTACTGCCTCTCAGTAGAATCTTCTAGTCATCCTACTCAGATCATTGGCGGATAGTCTCTATTTCACTCTCCCACATTTTTCCTCAGTTCTTTCAATAATTCTTTGGCTTTCACATCTGTCTGCTTCCATTTGGCTTGGACTGTCATGGTTCCTCATCCAAATTGCTCCAGCAGCCTCAAGAGCATCTCCACCTTACCTCGCTGCTTTGTCTCATTCTTCCTACAAATGGCCACCATAGTGATGCTCTGATAATGAAAAACTAATCCCATCAGTGGCTCTTTTAAATATTTTTCCATGCCTCTTCAAAAGCTTTAATCCAGTCCAAACCCATCAGCATAGCAGGCAAAGGTCCCTGTGAGCTGGATCAAGATCTTTCCCAACACCTCACTGTTGCCAGGACTTACCCAGAAATGCACACTCCCTGAGTGTGCCACACTTTCCTTCATGCTGCCTAGACTCTGTACAGGCTCTTCCTTTTGCCTGGAAAACTTCCCACCATGGGTTAGGGCTAAGATTTCAAAACTCAGTTGAGGTATCATTTCTTCAGGGCAGACTTCCTTAACCACCCGCCCGTCTCCAATTACCTTACTCTATTGGGTGCTCTTTCCTTGTGTTACCATAGTTTTTAGGATACAAACAAATAATAATAATAAAACCTACTTCCTAGATTATTGCAAAGAATAAATGAGCTAATACAAGGAACTTAAAACAGTACTTGGCACATGATAAGCATTTGATAAATGTTAGTGACCATTAAAAGTTAATAATTGATCTCTTCTATGGCTTATAAGCTCAAATGTCTTCAGAGCCCAGGCAAGTATCTAAAATATGTGAAGCAGCAGGTATGAAATGGTTAGTTTTAGGGTTAGTTTTTGTTTTTTTTTTTTAAAGACAGGATCTCATTCTGTGACCCAGGCTGGAGTACAGTGGTGTGATCATGGCTCACTGTACCTCCACTTCCCAGTCTCAGCTGATCTTCCACCTCAGCCTACCTAGAAGCTGCAAATACAGGTGCTCAACACCACACCCAGCTAATTTTTGTAGGGATGGGGTTTTGCCATATTGCCCAGGCTGGTCTGGAACTCCTGGGCTCAACTAGCCTCCCAAATTTCTGGTATTGCAAATGTGAGATGCTGCGCCTGGCAGAGATGGTTGGTTTTGATGGGCGCCAATGTAAATTGGAGAGAACACCCATCTGAAAACTTGCAAATTAAAAACCAAAACAATATTATCCTGCCCAGTGAAACCTATTTCCTGACTATATCCAGTTCTCAGTGCTAGTTTGCAAGCCCTCGAATATATTCTCCCTCTCTTCATTCATTCTGTGACTGTTTTGTTTATCTATTATGTGCCCTGCTCTATACTAAGCACTGGGCATACAGTGGTGAGCTTGACAGATCCCTCGTCTCATAGAGTTTACTGGACTTTGAGCTCCTCAAGAGCAGTCACTGACGTTTCTTTCTGGTGCAGCAGGCAAGATGCTGCTCAGCAAAGGCAGGAACTAAGTACCAGAAAAATAAATGAGTGAGTGAAATAAGCGAATTCATCAGATTGAGTAGAACTGAGCTAACAGCTTCCCCCCACCTATTTCTATCTAGCCATACATTTCTGGTTTCTCACCAGAGCCTCTCCTGCCCCTATAGTATATGTTTTCCTTCTGAACATATGTAAGATATAAAATGTATCATTCTCTCAGTTTAATATTTTTTTCCATGTTGTGAAATCACTCTTGTCTACCTTAGTTACTAAACTCCTGGAGTTCCCCACCGTGTTGTGTGGGTACACCCAATTGCATGTGATATTACATCATCCCTGTCCTTTCTTTTTTTTTTTTTTTTTTTTTTTTTTTTTTTTGAGATGGAGTCTCGCTCTATCGCCCGGGCTGGAGTGCAGTGGCCAGATCTCAGCTCACTGCAAGCTCCGCCTCCCGGGTTTACGCCATTCTCCTGCCTCAGCCTCCGGAGTAGCTGGGACTACAGGCGCCCGCCACCTCGCCCGGCTAGCTTTTTGTATTTTTTTAGTAGAGACGGGGTTTCACCGTGTTAACCAGGATGGTCTCGAACTCCTGACCTCGTGATCCGCCCGTCTCGGCCTCCCAAAGTGCTGGGATTACAGGTTTGAGCCACTGCGCCCAACCATCCCTGTCCTTTCAAAAAATAACAGATTATCTTAAATGAAATGAATTTCAGATTAATTCGTGTGTCGCAAGTTTTCATAACACTTAAGAGTACTGAACCTCCGAATGTGGCCATCACTGTTGCAGAGGTATATAGTCCTTGTAGTTTTCTGCAAGGTGTATTACTAAAGTATTCTGCAGCTACTACTAGTAGATCATATGCCCACACTCCCACTTTAGCCACAGAGACCTTGCTATGGTTTGAATTTTTATGTCCCACCCAAAATGTATATATGGAAACCTAATCACCAAGAAGATGGCATTAGAAGGTGGGGCCTTTCAGAGGTGAGTAGGCCATGAGGGGAGAGCCCTCATGAATGGAATTAGTTCCCTTATAAAAAAACTATGAGGGAGCTTATTAGCTCCTTTGTCCTTCTGCCACATGAGAGCACATAGAAGGTGCCACCTATGAGGAATGGGCTGTCACGAGAAACCAGTTCTGCCTGAGTCTTGATTTTGGACTTCCCAGCCTACAGAACTGTAAGCAATTGATTTATGCTATTTATACTTTACCCAGACTAAACTATTTTGTTACAGCAGTGTGAATGGACTAAGACAGACCTTACATGCATTTTTCAGTGGGCCGTTAAACTGTGGTGATTAAATTTTGTGTCATACTTCAGATTGGTTTGGCAGTTGGTGACATTGCTGAGGTCCAGAAACACGCATCATTGAAGAGGATAGCTATGCAGGTAAGTGCAGTGCTTCCCCATTTATGGCAGTGTTATCTTCTGGTAAACCCACAATAAGTTAAAAATATTACAAGTCAAAAATGGGCATTTTGAAGGAATATGCCAGTTGTAAATTTATACCACTTACACTGTAAAGTTGGACTGTTTACCCTCCTGATCGTGTGGTTGACTGGGTTCTGTGGCTCGCTGCCACTGCCCGGCATCCTAGGAGAGTACCACACATTGCTCGCCCAGAACAGATCAAAGTTTAAAATTTGAAGTACAGATTCTACTGAATATACATCGCTTTCACACCACCATAAAGTCAAAAATCATGAGTCAGACCATCCTAAATTAGGTATTGTCTGCATCACGTTTATTTAAACTTACTGAAACTAACACCATTATGGTTACTTCCTTTCCTGAGAGCACAGTTCTTTAGCATGGAAGCTTTCTTAATCCTGAGGAGTCACATCCTGTGTCTGTTTGCATGTTATCTGGTATACCTGCTCTAATAAAAGATGATGAAAAAAATGTCCTAGAACAATCTTAGCAGAGAAATTGAGAAATTTGTGTTATGTTAAAATGTGGCCACCCAGGTAGCTAGCTGCTGGATCAAGAGCGTCACTGGCATCCTAGCCCCACTGTTCAAAGGTGCTCCTTATATTTTATGCAGGGAATCACAGGGTCCCCACGGCATGATTTATGTTGAAGTTTTAACTGCATCCGTGAGGTTTTGTTCTCTTGTGACATCTCTCTCATTTTTATAGACAATTTGATATAAAATTTGGTGTCAAAGTTTCCTGGCTAGGTATTTGGCTATTGAACCTTGTGAGGTAACTTTCTGTCATACAACACAGAGTTATTTTTATGCTCTTGACTGGATTGTCTTTAAATTTCAAATTCAAATGGCCATTTTTGATGCTTCAAGGATATTTGTTGACCAGTTGACTATATGCATTCAGAAACTTTGGCCAGTTTGAGAGAGGAGATGGAAAAGTCAGGTAATGATATAACTTTCTATTCATTCTTGTCTCCTCTTCACTTTTATTTGTCCAAATTCTTTCTTCTCTGTTATTCATTCAGCCATACACTAATATTTATTTATTGAAAAACAATGTTTCAATACATAGTGTATACAAAGTCCAGTACAACTTGTGAGAGCCCAGAGGAAACAGAGGGATGTGATCCCTGACTATTCTACTTAGCACACCAGCTAGGCATTCATAGAATTAAATATCAAAAATCAACTGAGAACCATTTGTAAATTCTATGCTCTATGACATGGCTGTATATTATACAGAGATACAGAGTGATTGGAACATTTAGAGAACAAACACAAATGATTATCAGGTATAGGAAAAAAATGCAAAAATAATTAAGGGAATGCTACATGGAAGGGGTGAGATGAGTCAGTGTTGAAAGGTAGTTGAGATTTAACAGGACATTGATACCATCCTGAAAGGAGGGGCCAGCAAGAGCAAAGGGCCACATCAGAACTGGGGAAAACGGCCAAGGCACTGGCCCAAGGCCCTGGCCCAAGGCCCCCCTTGCCTGGAAGGATCATTCATGTTAGTGGGTGATTAGATTGCTCCAAATGATAGGGGGGTTTATTCAAAACCAGCAAAGAAAAACCTTAGTAAAGGGCACTAAATGATGAAGTGCTTCAAGTTATTTTGTAAGTTAGCGAAGAGTTATTCTCAGCCTTCCACAATGAAAATGGTGTTTATAGTGATCTGTTATTATTTTGGTATAGTGAGGAAAAATTGAAGGCAGGAAAAGCTAATGGCAGGTTATTACTGTCGCAAAGATGGTGTTTAGGACTTCAGGTGTATGGATATGGAGAGGAGATGTATAAACCTCTTGGCAGGTATGTCAGCAATACCTCATAACTGCCCTAACAGCTCTTTAAAATACCTTGGGGAATAGATAAAAACAAGAATACAAGCAAAGTTGGGGAAGCTCACTCAATTGCAGTGTCAGTGGGGTTGAGCTGAAAAGCACAAACCTATATTGTTTACTCTGCTCTCTGAAAGTAAATGGCACAAATCCTAGTACCCCCATGTTATCTATGCCTTGTTTTGGATCAAAAACAGCATCGACTGGAAAACCAGAAAGCCATTCTCCTACTTCTCCTGAGTGGTTTCTTAAGAAACTCTCTGCATCCATTCTGAAACCTATGTCTGAGCCCACAGCAGAACCATGAGCAGAACCAGACATGTAGCACGCATTTCCGACAGGGCCGTTTAGTTCTTTCAGAGAATCATCTCCATGGGAAGTGGAGACAGGCCTTAGGACAATGCATGCTGGGAGATGTGTTCTTTATTGGGACTGTCAGTTCCTTAGGGACAGGTGTTATGAGTATTTTGAGGGGCTTGAAACTGTTTGGGTATTTTTAAATGTTGGTATCTCCACTTTCCACCACAGTTTTGGCAGCTGCAGACAGTGCATAAACATTTATATCCCTGCTATAATTTAGAAAGGGAAATCCACAGAGTGCATCTTACTCTTCAGCATGGAAAACCCACAAGTTAGAGGAGGTAAAGATGCTCCCTGAGCCCAGTGGAACCAGGCTCAGTGGGTCCCGCCAGACCCACACTGGACCTGGGACTTTGCTTGCCAGCCTCCCCCAGGACCATCTTTGAGAGACCTACGTAGATAATGAAGAGCTTAAGACACACTATGTATTTTATCTGTTGGCAAACATCAAGCTTGAGTAAATCTTTTTCAATCAAGTGTGAGGAAATAAGACGTGACCTCTAAAACTGTATGTATGGGAAGGGGAAAGTAGTATCACCCTAAAGAGCAAAGGGGAAAAAAAGGAACCCTAGAAATTATTATAGAAAATCAGTGAAAATATTTAACTGGTATTATAAATAAAATACAAGAAAACATAGCTTTTCTTGAAGCTGGAACTAATGCACAGTATGTTAAATGGTGGTAAGTGCTGTAAAAATAGCAAGGAAGCCACATGGGGGAAAGTCATGTGGGGGACAGTGGAGAGCCACAATTTTAAGCAGTGGTATCAGGGAAGTTCTTACCATTTCACTCTTTATGGCTATAAATCGCTAATATTGGAAGGTGTTTGGTGTTAGAAAGAAAATCTCACTAGTAGTTACAGTAAACATACCTATTTACCAGATACAAAGGAGTATAAAAAAGCAGAGATAAATTTGGCAAAAATAAATAAAAAAAATTAAATGTGGGGAAATATCTCATTTGCTATCCCTGAAAATAGTAATTATACTTAAAATTCATCATAGATAAACCATTTTGCACCTGATAGCACAGACATGAAAAATGCATGACATACTCTTAGGCATGAGAGTTCTAATTCTTTTACTGCTTACCTTTGTCTTCTCCAGTTAAACACTCCTTCTCTCCTGCCCTAGGTGTGTATACATATGTACACACACACGTGTGCATGCACACACACATTCACACTGTCCAGTTGTGCACATTTTGTAGTATTGCAACACCCCAAAAGTATGAACTACCCTTTTCTTCTTTAAATCTCCAGCATTGAACAATAAAACATCAGGTGACTATCCCTGAACGATAAAGAGCAAGTAACTAAATATTGAATTCCTTTTTTAAGCAGCTTCTTCCTCTCTTTCTTTTCCTGCTCCAAGGCAGATTGCTGCCCTGTCAGTGGGTGAGGTGAGAGGAAGGGGCAGGTGACTGTGAGCTAGGGGAAAAGGAAGCCTGGCCAGCCCAGCTGTGGCACAGAAGTCAGGACATAGAAATCAGTTTTCATTTTGCTGTATTAATGATTACCTCTGTGCCATATAAAAATTCCAGATACTAACTAGTGATTCTGTCATTAAACCCAAAATGCACTTTAGGTGGAACTTCATACCAGCTTAGAGAAGAAGCTGCCACTTTGGTTTCTACGCAAAGTGGATCAGAAATCCATCATCGTGTATCCCAACAAACCCAGATGTGGTGGGATATTATTCGTAAGTACACGTAACAAATAACAACATCAATAACATGACACTGTTTGACATTCATTCATTGTGTTAACCCTAAGGGGGCCCTTTTATAGATTTTAAGTCTTCTCTGCCTGTGGGCAGAGAAGTTGTGCTTTAAAAAAAAAAAAAGGATATGATTAACCCAAGATGTGAAAGAGCTGGGTGAAAGGAGGGTGATATTTGCTCTCCCCTTTCAGGTGGCTCATCCATGGCATCTGTGTTAAATGCATGCTGTCCCTGTTAGAGCAGATGGGCCAGGGACCAGCCACACCCTTTTAGTGTCTTTTTTACAGTACAGGTATACTTTATTTGCTTTTCCCAGTCACATGTCATTTACATTTATGTGTAGATATATATGTGTGTATATACAGCCAAGTGTTTAGAATACACAATAAAGAACACACATTTACACACACACACACACACACACATACATACACACAATATATTAATCCGTTTTCACACTGCTATAAGGAACTGCCCAAGACTGGGTAGCTTATAAAGGAAAGAGGTTTAATTGACTCCCAGTTCCGCTTGGCTGGGGAGGCCTCAGGAAACTTGCAATCATGGCGGAAGGTAAAGGGGAAGCAAGGCACCTTCTTCACAGGCAGCAGGAAGGAGAACGAACACATGAGGAACTACCAGACAATTATAAAACCACCAGATCTTGTGAGAACTCACTCACTACCACGAGAACAGCATGAGGGAAACCACCCCCATGATCCAGTTACCTCCACCCAGTCTCTCCCTTGACACGTGGGGATTGTGGGGATTATAATGCAAGATGAGATTTGGGTGGGGACACAAAGTCTTAACCATATCACACACACACGAACACACATGCACACACACACAGTGCCCACTATAGAAAATGAGCTAATTAAGTGATCAAAGACTAAGCAAGACCATTGCATTATAATGGAAGAAGGGCCATATGAAGAGCCAGAATAACTGGGTGCGAATCCTTAGTATGCCTGGGCTCCCTTCATCTCTATACCTGTTCTTCCTGAGTCCTTTTCAGGTTAATTTCCCCTGTGTAGTCATAAGGTGATAAAGTGGCCCTGAGTATCAGTCTAGGCTTTATTCTAACCCCACAATATCTCTCCAACTGATTTTACACATGTCCATGGTTACAATTACTACCGAAACAGAATGCTCAGCAACTGATTTCTCAATCCTAGAGCTCACCCTTCAGTTCCCGGCCCCTACACCCAGCTGCCTATTTGACATCTCCACTTGCATGTTTTAAAGGTGCCTCACATTCAGCAGGTTCAAAACCAAACTTCAATGCTTTCACGTTTCACCCTCTCCTCACATATCCCCTACAGGAAACGAAGTGAAAAAGTCCTGGTTCCTCTTTGCAACATTGTCAGCACCATTCATTAGCCTGTGTGAGCCAGCCACCCAGGAGTCACCCTTGATCTGTCCCCTCCCTCTCCTTCTCCCCTCAGTCTGGTCCATTTGACTTCCTGGGTGGCCTGTGCAAGTCACCATTTTCTCTCACCTGGAAGCCTAGAATTACCTCATTCTTGATCGTTTCACATCTGCCCTTTGACCCTCTCCAGTCAACTGTGGTTTAAAAGATATTAAATTAAAATGAAATGTATTAAAATAACATTTCAGAAATTTCTCCAGGTGAAACTTTGTTGAGTGGTTGAATTGTATTGGATAATGTGCAGTGCAGTTTTAGAAATTAGCAGTGAATCTCGTATGGAATACCACCTTCCATGATGGGCGTTTCTCATGAAAATGTACAGAACAATTCAGCTAAGCCCCTTTCTAAACAATTTTCTACCCTAATTTACTGCTCTTCTGTTTTCTCTGTACATGTTTTATTTCTCTCTGACTATATGTATGACTTCCTTTCATAGCTCTTTCTTCACATATCTCTTTCTCCTGGCAGATTGTGGGTTCCTTGAGGGCATAGCTATGCCTTATGCATATTTGTATCAGTGGTGGTTGAATTTTGGCACATGCTTAAGAAAAAGTTCCTGAACTGAATTCAATTTGAGTAACTACTATTTTTTTATCCAGCAGCATATATTCTGTATTTTATTTTGCACTGGAGAAATAAGACAAGAAATACCAAATGCTGATACATCTTTAGAAATGGAAATATTAAAGCAGAAATACCGGTATGTATTTTTCCTTCTATCTGTACTTGAGAAATTTAAAACTCATAAATAATAATGCACAATATAAGGTTATATTTTATATTGGTGTCTATTTATTTTATAATTGTCATGCTTTATTGACAGCTGTAGCTAGTGTATTGAGAGTCATAAGATATTCTTTAGAACCAACAACATATTTGCCACTATTCACCAATCAGTTTGGCTTCCAATAATAAGTGAATAAAAATTAAAATGCTGATTTCCTTTCTCTTGGAGGTAGTATCATAAACTGTATTCTTCATCTGAATTCATAAAGCAAAGCTCTGAAAGCTTTTGAAGATCCCTGGAGTAACTATGTGGTGGGCAGTGGTTAAGCATGAGGGTTTTACAGTTAGTTAGTACCTGAGTTCAAACCCCTATTCAACCAGGTACTTAATAACTGTGACACTGGGCAAGCTGCTTAACCTTTCTCTATAATAGTTTCTTACCTGTAAACCGGGAACAAAAATAAACTAGCCATGAACTAACAGTGTAACTTTGGGAAAAATCATTTAAACTTCAAAAACATTGTGTTTCCTGGAAGGATTGTGACTACCGAGGTTAAAACCTATGCCTTCCTACATTCAGAAGGGCTAAAAGAATAAGTGAAAATAAATTCATGAAATGTGTATGTCCTTTTAGGCTGAAGGATCTTACTTTTCTCCTGGAAAAACAGCATGAGCTCATTAAACTGATCATTCAGAAGATGGAGATCATCTCTGAGACAGAGGATGAAGATAACCATTGTTCTTTTCAAGACAGGTTTAAGAAAGAGCAGATGGAACAAAGGAATAGCAGATGGAATACTGTGTTGAGAGCAGTCAAGGCAAAAACACACCATCTTGAGCCTTAGCTCCTCAGACCTTCAATGAGGCTTCTAATAGGGGGGTGCATGACTTGCTGGTTCTAATTTTCAGTTTAAAAAGAGTGAGGAAGAAGCAGAAATCTGATTTCACTACGTGTGAAATCATGGTTCCTGCATGCTGTATAAAAGTAAACCATCTTTTATCCTCTACTCATATTTTCTACCAATCACTATGTATTGGGGATATCTTTGCAGATATGTTCAAATTGGACTTGACTTTGATGAGAGATAATCTCATTATTTGAATGGGTAGAAAATGAATTTGCTAGAACACACATTTTTAATGAAAAGAAGTAATAAATGTAACTATTAAACTAGAATGCAAATGTCAGTACTAAATTCCTGCTTGCTAATTGCATAACATGTGATGCCCTAGAAAATAGTCACAAGTATTAATAATGCCTTAGATGATAGTCTTTAATATTAGGTTGAGGTCTACCTAACCTAAGCTGCTTCTTGGAAAGCTTCTTCATGTTGAAAGAACCTGTGGGTGGCACCATGTGCACTATTCTGTTCCTACTGTGGTGAATAGCCCTACCCTTCTTGCTGTCCCCAACACACCTGATGTCACTTTGAGCCATATAGTTGAAGCAAAAATTAATAGGCCTTATGCATGAATTTTACTGTAGATAATATATGTTGTTTCTGTTTTTGTTTGCCAATGAGCATAATAAATGTAAAACCTATATAGTATCCCTGTCATTATTGTATGAACCTTTGTTTGAGATTTGAAAAAACACGCCTCCATCACATATTCCCTTTTTTCTTTTGATGTCTACTCAAATCATGAATTAATTAATACCTCATCATTAATCTTTTCAAGGTCCTTCTCTTGTTTTGTCTGATTTTCTCCATCACCCTGATTTGGATGTTTATTCACTCACTACCCCCAGGAGACATTCACTCTAATGGATATGTCTTTGGCTAAGTATGTGTCCTTGTGTTATGCTGTACGGTGTTGTTTTGAGTCTGTTGTTATTTACACAGATGTTATTATGCTATAGCTTTTATTTCTGTTTTTTGATTCTTACTTCTCATCTCACTTACTTCTTATTTTTTTTACTCATTTCTGTTTCTTATTCCTTTTCACTGGACATGATGTTTACAAGATACAATTGTGTTACTGTATTCCATCTAGTACAGGGCTTTTGATGTGGCTTACTATTTCATTGTGGGCACCCACCACAATGGACCTTTCTAGAGTTGGGCAGCTTGGTTACTTCCACCTTCCTGCACACATTCTCAAACATACTGATATTCATACAAACCAGCAGAGTGCTAAGGGACAATATGTACTATTACAAAACCAGACACTTTTACATTCATGGTCCAACAGAACACACAGCCTAGAGGTAATGTTGTATATGCCTTAATCTTTGATATGAATAATATCTGTGTTCTTTATATTTCTTAAAACAGAAAGGCTGGAAAAATCACAATACAGGAGCAATAACCAAAGATCTCTTGATCATAAAGACAAATGGTCTTTTCAGTCTTCACTCTTCTCAAACCTTGTGTGGCATTGCACAATATGGATATCAGTCAAAATTCACTGAGTGCTAAGAATGTGAGAAACACTGTACCATGCCTGTCGTGGGAAATATTTAAATAAACAGATTGTCTTACAACAATCTCATCAACCTTACTCTCAAGAAGCTTATAATTTAATGGTCTTCATTGATTTTCTCAGTTCTTTCTCCTTTAGCAAACACAGAACTGCTTTTCCACTGTTTCCACTGATTGCTTCTTTCTTTCCAGACTGGCTTCTATTTCCTGCCAACTAACTCCATGTGTACATCCCTGAGGTCTGTACATGACTCTGTTTCCTCTGTTTCCTCACTTCTGCTCCTTCTCCTAAAATCCAGTCCAACATTTCTGCAGTTCTTCAAATTAATTACGTAGAAACCTGAATTTGGTGGTAAGAGAAACAAACCAACTCCTCTGGACTTCCTGTTTTCCATCAATGGTACCAGGATTCTCTCAGGCTCCTAGACTCAAAAGGACTCAACATACTAAATTGAGTTAATCTTCCTAAAGTGAAGCTCTAAGCCTTCACACCCATGCTAAAAAGCTTGAACGTTTTCTTTTTCTTCATAAGTAACCTAATCTTCTTAACCTGGCTTCTCAATCCAAATTAGCTTTATCTTCCAGTATTCTTCATTTCATCCAAATTGGAAGACCATTGTTTCATGAAGACACTATGTTTTCCCAACTCCCTACCTCCAACTCTATTCTCTTCCAACCAGAATTTCCCCTCTCTAACTCTTAAAGCTCAGTTTAAATGGCATCTCCACCTTGAAGTCTTTTCCTAATGCTCCCCACTCATTATGCTTCCTGCCTCCTCTGAACTGGCACAGACTGCACTTCTCCTCTGCTACTGCAGCCTGTTAACGGTGACTGTGACTTGCCACGTCCTCCCCCAACTAGAGGGTAGACTCTCCGAGCTTAATGGGTCACTATCACCAGTAGTCTCAAAGGAGGCAAAGAATTACATCCTATTTCTTTTTTTTTCATCTTGTGGGGCTTCTAGCACTGTTCCTTGCACATAACAGATGCTCAACAAATACATATAGGCAAATCAGAGAAATCAGTGAAAATAATAAATACTGTAGACCTGAAAGAGACTGCAAGAAAACTGGCTCAGTCTGCCTCAGAAAAGTGGTTTAGTGTCCTTTTTCTGTTGATACTGTGTCCTGGAGAAGTTGGATGACTTGCCTCTCAGTGGTGGAAGAAGCATTAAACACTTTTCTGCCTTTTTGTTCCCACCGCTTCAATCTGGGCTGTTGTTTTAATGATTGTTAACTATGATTAGCATGGACACTTGAAAGGCTTGTGTTTTGCAAGAAGCAACTTGTGCCTTCGTATTGACTCTAATTCTATTGGTCGAGTGACTCTGGGCATGTGTCCTCCTCTCTAAAATGGTGATGATAGAATATATTCTTTATGGTGTTGGGAGAATTGGACAACCACACGCATACAGAGTACCTAACTCAGTAAACACTATTGCAATGTGTTCAAGAAAACCGATTTACCTGAGATAAAGGCAGTTACAAAGCACTAGGATTTTCACATCATACCAATTACCCATGGAATTTCTTTGGCAGTTAATTAATTAGCAGCCTGATATAAATTGAAGCTCCCATGTACTTCTGAATCCCCTTAGCCAAACAAATCCTGGAATGTGTGTAGTAAAATAAAAACTTTATATTTAGAGAAAATTTTGATTAAAATATTTCAGCACTTTTGTCATCTTTATTTTTGCTTTAGACTCAATTCATTAAACATCGGTGGAGCCCCAACTCCTTGCTAGTCAGAGTAAATCATCATCAATGAATATTTTTTAACCATTTTGGACATTTTGATGTGAGCACATTAGATAATAGTAAAAAGAAAAGGCTTATGAAGTTTTCTGTGTATCAGGCGCTGTTCCAAGTACTATGTACTAACTCACTTGATTCTCAAAACCTATGTGGTAGGCGCCTATGATCATTATCATCCTTGTTTTGTAAAACAAATCATGACACTTCTAGGCTGAGTAGCTTGTTCGAGGTCACATTGCTGAGATGAAAACAGGCAGTCTGCTTCTAGATTTTGTGTTCTTAATGCAAAACTATACTATCTCTTAAATAAGAATCAGACAAAAGAGCACACTTTCTTCATTGACTTTATACTTCAGAGGTTACTGAGTGGATATCTGCAATGTAACATTCATAGGTAAGGGCATTTTAAGGTTAAGAGACATGGGATACCACAAACATAATAAAAACAAGTGAGCAGACATTGAAGTCAGGAAGCCTGAGTCATAGACTTCAGACTTAGGGCATAATTGTTGAAGGTACAGTTGAGGGAAGTTGTTTAACCCATCATGAAGTTTTAACCATCATGAAGGCACAGAGTGAACTAAACTGGGCTGATTCCTAGCATCTGAAGCAAGTCTTCTTGTCATTTGGCTCTGATTTTGCTTGATAGTTTTAGTGAAGTGATAGGAGACAACAGAAGACAGGAAGATGTGGGCTACCCCCTTGCCATTTCCAGCTCCAGACACCCTACGCAAGGTGTCCAGCATTTCCACAGGTTTCTAGGAGGCAAAAGGAGGCATGATCCTGAGCTGCAAACATCAACAATGAAACTGCTGAGGGAAACCGGGCCCTTTAGGGGTGTAATTAATACTGAGCTGGAACCAAAAGACCTCATTGAGACCTCTCGTGTGTGCAGGAGGATCTCTCATCTCAGGAAAACCTACAGCGACATTAATATATGCTTCTGTTCCTTTTTCTATTGAAATTTATCGAGAATCTGCAAGTCCAAAGGCAGATGGTGGCACTTATTTAAAAAGTTTTCATTTCAATTGCTTCAGATAATACAGACTGCCAATAAATAGATGCACAAAACAGGTGTATAAAGTAGTACGGTAGTCCTCCCTTATCCCTAGTTTCTCTTTCTAAAGTTTCAGTTATCCTCGGTCTACCACGATCAGAAAAGAGGTGAGTACAGTACAATAAGATATTCTGACAGTAAAAGACTACAGTCACATAAATTTAGTATATTGTTATATAATTGCCCTATTTTATTATTAGTTATTATTTCTTTTTATGCCTGATTTGTAAACTAAACTTTATTATAAGTATGTATGTATGTGAGAAAACATAATGTGTGTATATATATACACATATACACATATGTATATACATATATATGTGTATATATAGGGTTCAGTGCTATTCATGATTCCCCCCACAGATAAGGGAGGAACACTATACTTTTTTGTGAATCACAAATACTTAACAGCTTAAATAAGACATAATGAGCTCTCCAGAACCAAGTCTGAAAAACGTAAGTATTGAGGGAGAAAACTCTCAGAAGAGATAGTTATCAGAGGTAATTTGGGTTGTTTTAAAAATTCATGGGGAAGAGGATGAAGAAGACGGAGATTATCGCTCATGGGCAGCATGTCTGTACTTGTGTCAGTACCAGCAAAACCTAAAAGGAAAACTTCACCTGCACCTTCTAAACTTGCAACAGTCTAATTTGAAGCAATAGCAAGGGTCGGGAATCTATTAGAATAACAACCAGCTCTTCTACGGCCCCACAGGAACAGTTACTCCCAAACTCAAATTTCTTAACAAACATTACTGCAGGCATATTCCAGATGCAAAGCAGGGATCTTCGGTTAAGGCCTTTCACAAAAGAGAAAAATATGAGGAAAAATCAAACGGTTCAACAAAGGCAGTTTGTTTTTCTGTCTACAAATCCACTCAGTAATGGCAAACCCCCTGTAAATCAGTGGAGATCCACAGGCCTTGCAGATGGCAGATGCAGATCATTAATTCTGAAGGAACCAAAACTACCTAAGGCCAAGGGAAGTGGCTCATGTCTATGATCCCAACACTTTGGGAGACCACAGTGGGAAGATTGCTTGAGTCCTGGAGTTTGAGACCAGTCTGGGCAATATAGTGAGACCCCATATCTACAAAAATTAAAGAAATAGCCTGTCATGGTGGCAGGCACCTATAGTCACAGCTACTCTAGAGACTGAAGTAGGAGGGTCACTTGACCTCAGCGAGGTCAAGGCTTCAGTGAGCTGTTACTGCACCACTGCACTCCAACCTGGACAACAGAGCAAGTCCCTGTCTCAAAAATAAAAAAGAAAAAGAAAAAAATTCTCTAAAGAATTCATAATTGAAATAATCCAGAAGCTGAGGTTCAAGACTGCAGGTGTCTGTACTTTCAGGATACCACAGGCAGACACAAAATCTTTCATAATCCAATAAACCTCCAAGTACCAAGTTTTCTGTGATGTTGAGTGGCGTCCACAGTCCTCGAGATACAGGTTAGGTCATGTAAATAACTAAAACCAGTAAGCCAAACTGCAGTCTTCAGCAAGGGACTTAAAGTCTCTTCTACCCCAGCAGTCTCTTCTACTCCAGCAGTTGATCAACAAGCATCTTCATGACCCAGATGGTTGCCTTTCAAATTCTGAGTGTGGTAAAAGAAGCCAGAAAACTCTTGGAGAGCTATAATACTGAATTGTAAAAATGTGTACATTTATCACCATCCTGTATCACTTTGAAAATTTTCCCAATTATAAATATGCTAAAATCACCCAAATGTAAATAAGATGGAAAATTTATTAAATCAAATAGTCTCTTTACTTGTCGCAGGGCAAATGCCGAAATTGGGGCTCAGCTCAGGAGGCCACATGAGTTTTTGGCTTTCTGCAGGAAAAAATTCAAGAGCAAGCCAATAGAGTAGAGTGAAAGCAAGTTTATTAAACAGTAAAGGAATAAAAGAGTGGTTACTCTTCCGGCAATGAAGCCCTAAGGGCTGCTGGTTGACTATTTTTATGGTTATTTCTTGATCATATGATAAATAAGGGGTGGATTGTTCATGAGTTTCCTGAGAAAGGAGCAGGAAATTCCTAGAACTGAGGGTTCCTCCCACTTAAAGACCATATAGGTTAACTTCCAGATGTTGCCATGGCATTTGTAAACTGTTGTGGCACCAGTGGACTCTTCCTTTAGTATGCTAATGTATTATAATTAGAATATAATGAGCAGTGAGGATGACCAGAACTCACTTTTTTTGCCATCTTGGTTTTGGCAGATTTTCACTGGCTTCTTTATTGCATCCTGTTTTACCAGCAAGGTCTTTGTGATTTGTATCTTGTAAAACCAGTCCTGCTGAACTCCTGCCTCATTCCCAAGTATAAAATCGAGTTGTGCCTCTAAAACCTCTATAGCATCACTGTCTAGTGGTCAGCTCTGCCATTGCTTCTCAGTTGATAAGATGATGAAATGGCCCTTTGCTCATCCAAATTACTGTAAACTTAACACTCAGTGTGCAAGATCTGACTGTACCTTTTAACATCCTGTTTCTATGCTGCCACATCAGTTCTTCAAGTTGATAAAACACAAGCCCATAAAGGACACTGTCAGTAAATAACCAGCCAGAGGATCAGAGATTTTGAAAGTTTCCATCAACTAGTGAATGACAATGCACAGAGCTTTATCAAACCTTTGAAATATGTACCATGTTATTTTCACAATATGAAGTAAATTGCATATGTGACATGTCTACTTTTTCAAAATTTTATGCTTTTAAAGTGGTTTTTATTTTTTTAACTGTAAAGAAAAGTCAATAAGAGATAAAGCTAAATTCTACTAAAACATTTTGAGCCATGTTTTATATTGCCATTTTAAGTCTTAGCACTTAGAATGAGAATCATCAAAATGTGGTGATTCTTTATCAAAGATAATACCACCAGGGCTTCACTGATGTTCTTTGCGAGTGGAGATTCATCAAGTGGAGTGTCTTTTTTGTGGAGTTTTTGCCTAAAAAGCTGGATTGCTGCTTTGAATTTTCCCCAAGAAAATTCAGTTATCATATGCCAGTTTGAAAACAGAATAAAATAAAGCCCCAAAGTGCCAAGTGGCTTAAGGTAATCATTCCAGTCTATTTTTTGTTGTTTTTTTTTTTTTTTAATTGGAAAAGTATTAGGGTCAATAGAGCCAAAACGTGTGGCAGGCCTTTCAAGTTTGTTGCAAATTTGCTGCTTGGGTACAGTGTTTTTTAAAACTCAGGTTCTTAACTTCTTGGAAAAGATGAATGGGAATGAAATCAGAATGGGGGTGTTTTGATTAAATTATTTAGAATGGCAATTACAAAAATAAGTACATGTTTTAAATGTTTTCACTTATCGTTATGATTTGCATTTAAATAAATATTTTTGGAAATCATTTTCAAGAAAAAATATATGTATATATACATAAAGTATCAGAAAATAGTAATTAACTATAAAATGTAAGCTTACAGGGATGAGTAAATACATTTTTACAGTCTGTAAAAACTTTATAGGTACTATTTGTAAGTAAGTGTACTGAGAGTTATTACTAAAGATAACTTTTGAAATGTAAAATCTGGCTTAAAAAGTATATTTTAAATGACAGTATAATGTTACACAAATCAGATGGGTAAATAGCAAACTAGGATTATACACTTGAGATATGCTCACATACAGAGTTTTATCTGTTGTTAAAAATTTTTATTAAGACAAGAAGTATCAGATGCTTTCTAAACAACGAATGTATCACTGATTTAAAAAAATAACCACTTAGTCACTGAGCAGCTATCATAACCTTCAAAGGAGAAGATTTAAGGCAACACAAACAAAAATATGCTAGCTTAACCTTGCACGTAAATCTTCTGAGAGTCTGCTGTAGACAGAGGTTTCAATTCTGCACCACCTCATGCTTGTGACCCACAGAATTCCCAGCTGGATTTAGTTTGTCTGCACTGCACTTTTAAAACAAGCTAGAAAAAGGCAAACTCCCTGTTCTTCTGGTGCCATATGTGTATATTTTGGCTATTTCAGGGTATAGGGTAATGGAAAAAAGGCACCTTTTGTTTCATTTTTCATCATAATGAGGCTACCCATTTGACATATATGACAATTCTACCAGATAAGACAAGAGCAATACAACACAGGGCAGAAACATGAAGAAAAGAATATTTTCTAAGGTCTTCTTGGACACTACATAGTTCTTTTATGATATTTTAAAATTTATTTTTAATTAATCATGCCCAAAGCCAAACTTTGTTACAAGAGACACCTATAAATATTTACTAATCAACGAATGTTACAACAGACAAGGAATGCAGTAGCATAAATGTGTTATGACACAGGGCACATGGGCAGATGTTTTTGGGAAGATGACAAACCCGTTCATAAATTATCACTGTTTACATTTCAAAGCCCAAGCCAACCACTTTGTAACTACAGATTATATCTTCAGTATTGATCACTGACAGATGTAAAAAGTCAGACTGGCTTTCACAGGTACGGGTGGTGAACAGAAGATGAAATACCTTATCTCATTCATTTTTCTTAGCAAGGACTCAATTCTATTCAAATTAAAGATACTGCTTCATAACATACTTGTAACTAAAAAATAGAGGGTGGATAATTCTTTTTTTAATTGTTAGATAATCAAGAATATAATTTAGGCAGGGCGCAGTGGCTCACGCCTGTAATCCCAGCACTTTGGGAGGCCGAGGCAGGCTGATCATGAGGTCAAGAGATTGAGACCATCCTAGCTAACATGGTGAAACCCAGTCTCTACTTAAAATACAAAAAATTAGCCAGGCATGGTGGCGGGCTCCTGTAGTCCCAGCTACTGAGGCAGGAGAACGGTGTGAATCCAGGAGGCAGAGCTTGCAGTGAGCAAGAGATCATGCCATTGCACTCCAGCCTGAGTGACAGAGTGAGACTCCACTTCAAAAAAAAAAAAAATATATATATATATATATATAATTTAAACAGAATAAGTACTCATTAGTACATACAAAAAAAGTTATAAAGAAACAAAACAGGCAATATAAGAAAAACTTAAAAAATTAAAAGAAAACATCAAGACCTACACAAATGCGAAAACATAAACAAGACTACACAAGTAAAATAAAATCTATCAGTTCTGACAACTAATCTAAACTTCAGCAAAAAAGAAAATACTCCCTTCCTGGGTTAAAAAATATAATCCTTAGAGAATAATCTAAACTAGTATTATAAAAAGATGAAAAAATAAATATACCAATATAAACAGCAGGAGTGACAAAATGAACTTAACCCAAAGAATGCAAGGGAAAAAATATAAAATTATGCAAAATTATTGCTTTACATGGATAAAGATTTAACCAACAAGGAAGTCATGAGTTATTAACCTTTTTGCTTTCATTAAGTTATCAAAACATGTCAAGTTATAATTAGTAGAAGTGAATCATTGATAGATACATTGTGGGAGAGTCTTATCACACCTCCATTAGCCTAATCCCAGCTCCACACTTAGGAACTGTGTGACCTGCAAAGGTTATTAGAACACTGTTGCCAAGGAACTAGGAAAGAGAGGTCTGCTAGTTCAAGGCACCAGCAGAGAACAACCACTGCTGGAGAAACACAGGTACCCAAGCTAAGTTTCCAGGTCAGAGCAGGGACCAGATGAGGTCAGGAAGATGAGTCTGTATGAGATAGGAGCATTTCTGAAGCCTTTAAATAGCTGAATACATTGTATAGTGTTACTCCCTCACCTGACCCAGGCTAATCTCTTTTTATATCAGTCCCCATTTATCCCTTCCAATTTCTAACATTCATATTCCATTTTGAATGATTAAAAAGTTTTTTTAAAAAACTAATAACTCATGGAACTTGAGTTTGTGGATAGAGAGGGAAAACAATAAGTCTGAACCAGTAGTGGGCCTTGCTCTCTTGTCCTTGAACCTAGGTTTTAAAATGACAAAAATGAAGCTACTTTAGTCCACAAAGAAATCAAGGGTCCCTTGAGCCATCTCTGTGTCCCTTCAATAATTAATTCACCCCTAGACTTCAGCTGAAGGGACCTGCCTTACTCCAGCTATTTAGTTTAGCTCTATGTTCCTCCATTACTTGCTCATCATAAGGAGGTTTGTACCTTATTTCCTCACCCCTCTAAACAACATGCTTCTGTAACAGCTGGTCCTGAGGATGGATAGGGTGTTTTAGTGTTCTCATTTGTTCTTTCAATAAGATGCCATTTCCTCTTGACTCTTGTATGTTCTGGTGCCTTGCTATTCAAGGTGTGGCCTGTGGGCCAGCAGCATGGGCACCCTCTGAGAGCCTGTTAGACATACAAGATATCTGGTCAGGAATGGTGGTTCACGCCTGTAATCCCAGAGCTTTGGGAGGCCGAAGCACGTGGATTGCTTGAGTTCAGTAGTTCAAGATCAGACTGGGCAACAAAACAAGACCCCATCTCCACAAAAAAATACAAAAATGAGCTAGATGGCCGGGCGTGGTGGCTCACGCCTGTAATCCCAGCACTTTGGGAGGCCGAGGCAGGCAGATCACGAGGTCCATCCTGGCTAACATGGTGAAACCCCGTCTCTACTAAAAATACAAAAAAATTAGCCAGGCGTGGTGGCAGGCGCCTGTAGTCCCAACTACTCGGGAGGCTGAGGCAGGAGAATGGCATGAACCCGGGAGGTGGAGCTTGCAGTGAGCTGAGATGCACCACTGCACTCCAGCCTGGGCAACAGAGTGAGACTGTCTCAAAATAAATAAATAAATAAATAAAAATGAGCTAGATGTGGTGGCATGCTCCTGTTGTCCCAGCTACCTGAGAGGCTGAGGTGGGATGATCATCTGAGCCGAGGAGTTGAGGATCCAGTGAGCTATGATCATGCCACTGAACCTCAGCCTGGGTGACAGAGTGAGACCTTGCTTCAAATAAAAGAAGAAAAAAAAAAAGAAATGTGGGATCTCAGGTCCCCGCCCTAGGCACTCTTCCCTCCTCATCAGAATTTGTATTTTAATAAGTTCCCTTGGCAATTCATATGCAAGTTAAGGTCTGAAAAGTACTACCTAATGAAGTTTCACACTAACACTGCTGGATGCTTCATTTAAAATCAATCAAGTGGCCAGCACGGTGGCTCACACTTGCAATCCCAGCACTTTGGGAGGCCAAGGTGGGCAGATCACGAGGTCAAGAGATCGAGACCATCCTGGCTAACACGGTGAAAACCCTTCTCTACTAAAAATACAAAAAATTAGTGGGGCATGGTGGCAGACACCTGTAGTTCCAGCTACTTGGGAGACTGAGGCAGGAGAATGGCGTGAACCCGGGAAGTGGAGCTTGCAGTGAGCTGAGATCATGACACTGAACTCCAGCCAAGCCTGGGCAAAAGAGCAAGACCCTATCTCAAAAACAAAAAAAACCAAAAACAAACAAACAAAAAAAAAATCAAGCAAACTATAGTCAAATATAGGAAATGCTGCATACTTAAGCTATCTCCACTACCTCCCAGATTCACAGTGCACATTGGCTTAATAAAGCTCTGAGAAAACTTGTAGTAAGTAAACCATTTTTTTTTACTTCACTATTTTCCAAATTTCTATACCCATGGGTCCCCTGGCA
The DNA here is from genome assembly GCF_000951035.1 of Colobus angolensis palliatus. Lineage (NCBI taxonomy): Eukaryota > Metazoa > Chordata > Mammalia > Primates > Cercopithecidae > Colobus > Colobus angolensis. Next base: position 301,888 of record NW_012117822.1, on the reverse strand, counting down.
CATAATAACTATTAACATCCTTCAGGATTTATGATCTATAGAACACATTTTGAGAAACACTGCTGTAATGGACATATATGATGAAAGGAAGTAAATCATTAATTAGACACCTCTTTACATTGCAGTTTCTTCATCGATGCAATGGAGATAAAATAGGACCTATTCATCTCAAAGGGTAGCTTTGAGAAAAAAAGGAAATAGATGTCAAAACCTTTTGAAAATGCAAGTGTTTCAGATACTTTCATTCATTTATTTTTTCACTTAACAAATATTTATGAGTGCCCATGCTGTCCCAGGCCTGTGCCATGTGTGGGGGCTACAGCAGTGAGAAAAGCTCTTACTTTCATTGAGCCAAAAATCCATCCGAGTGAATTAAGGATTCAGATTTATAGACCACAAATGTAGGCAGTGATTCCCAAGAGGTAAAACATTACTAAAGGAGTCCTATCAGTGTTATTTTAATTCAAAATGATTTATTTAACTAGCAGAATGCTTTCTCAAAACCATAAGGGAGCAGGAGTACCTACTGAGTAATAATAATCTTAAATTTTACACAGAACTTACCGATGTCATCTAACTGATGGTGTGCTGGCAAGCTAGCCCCTGTTGTATAGTATTTGCAAATATCTACAGTGTAAATATTCTCACCATGGTCAATTAATTTCAAGCTATCAATATGATGTCACTGGATGTGAGGATGAGAATATTGGCAAAATCAGAAAAAAGGTGCACTATCGGTCATTGTGAGCCAGTGCAAACCAACTGCAGTACATCATGACATGGACCATTCTAAACATGTCACATAAAATAAATCATAACTACCCTATAAGAGAGTAACTAGTATCTTCCCTATTTTATAGATGAGGAAATTGAAGCTCAAAAAGGTTACATAACTCTTCCAAACCAAGCAACTAGAAAAGGAGGCGACATGGTTTGTCTGTGTCCCCACCCAAATCTCATCTTGAATTCCCACATGTTGTGTGTGGAAGGGACCCGATGGGAGATAGTTGAATCATGGGGGTGGTTTTCCCCATACTGTTCTCATGGTAGTGAATAAGTCTCACAAGATCTGATGGTTTCATAAGGGGAAATCCATTTTGCTTGGCTCTCATTCTGTCTGCTGCCATCCATGTAAGATATGACTTGCTCCTCCTTGCCTTCCACCATGATTGTGAGACTTCCCCAGTGATGTGGAACTGTAAGTCCAATTAAAACCCTTTATTTTGTAAATTACCCTGTCTTGGGTATGGCTTCATCAACAGCATGAAAACAGACTAATATAGGAGGCTAGCATTTGTACTTAGAGACATATGACTCTAGAGACCTATCCTCAGACACTATGGCCCAGTACTTACTAAGCTTGCCACTGGCAAGCTGTGAGGTAATCCCGAAGGTTAGTGTCAGCCAAATCCACCTCATTCACTTATTCATTCAATAAGCAACCAAGAATACTCAAGGATAGTGAATATGCTTTGGATGAGATGCTTACAATTGCTTCACTGAGGTGAAAATATTCTATTTGGAGGGTAAAATAAACTCAGTATTTGGATTTGGCTCACACACTCCTCTGTGACAGAGCTTCATTTTTATAGGACAGCCACAACAAAATTCCCTTATTTTGGCATTCCAAAGAAACTGACATTTGGCCACACTGCTAAAATTGATAGGCTGAGAAATTGTGATAGAAGTTCAGATGGGCACATGGATATATGTATGTAGTTTCTGCTGTCTGAATGGTGTGAAAATTGCCCTAGATTAAGCTAAGGTTATTCTAGTCAGTCTTAAATTGGCTAAGATTGTATATCAGTTTGCTAGGGCTAGACAATAAATAACAGACATTTATTGTCTCAGAGTTCTAGAAGCTTGCCAAGATGTCAGCAGGCTTGATTCCTTCTCAGAGCTGTGAGAGAGAATCTGCTCCAAACCTCATTCCTAGCTTCTGGTGATTTGCTGGCAATCTTTGCCATTTCTTTGTTTATAGAGGCGTCACCTGGATCCATGCCTTCATCTACACAGAGCATTCTGTGTGTGTGTGTGTGTGTGTGTGCCTTTGTGTTCCAATTTCCCCTTTTATAAGAAGAGCAGTCATATTGGATTAGAGACCACTTTAATGACCTCATCTCAACTATTAATAATTACATCTGCAATGACCCTTTTTCCAAGTAAAGTCACATTCTGAAGTACCTTGGGTTAGTGCTTCAACATAAGAATTTTGGGGGAAGGAGGGGAATACAATAAAAGATTTGTCTGGAAAAGCAAAACTCAAAATAAGGATGCTTTAAAAAATAATACAAATAAAATTTATTTATCTCTATAAACAAAGTCTAAAAGTGAGTCCTACTAGACTAATAGGCTAATATGGCAACTCTGTTCCACATAATCCTATCACCCTACTATCCAGGCATGTAGTCCTTGTCCTCAGGATTCAAAATGTGAGCATCCATGTTCCAGGTGGTGGATTAAAGGAAGGGATAGGAAAAAGGGGTACACCAGCTGTCTCTTAAAGAAGGCTCCGGCAATCTACACATCATCATTTACTTAAATGCCATTACCTGAACTTAGTAAAGTGGCCACATTTTTCTTTAAGAGAGACTGGAAAATACCATGCTAATTCCATGCAGGTGTGTGCCCAGATAAACGTTCTGTTATTTAGAGGAATGGGCCAATAGACGTTGGCAAGTCAACCAGCAATCTCTACCACAGTGAATAGGAAAAAATACAAAATTACATTACCTGTGTATAGAAGGCCAGCTCTAAAGGGGGAGGCCATTTCTAATGTCAGTTACCTCTCCTAACAGGGAATGTTTGAGTTTTAGAACAGAAGCATTTCCTGGGAGAGTGGGCTTTCACTAAAAGACAGAGAGGGCTTGGCCCAGTCTGGTCTCTGAAAGGCACAACTGTCCACAATGGCTTGCAAGAAGTGAACTGTTAAGTAGAATGACCAGTCTTAAGGAAGTAGGGTAGAAACTAGTTAATGACATGTTTTAGGTAAGATCTTATTTTTCTTTCTGGAAATCCATGGGGAATGGGATCATATTTGAAAGTACATAGAGAGCAAGCACATTTTTAAAATAAGCCAAATTATTCAGTTTTATGGCACTCTGTATGTTTATTTCTCTTTTTCATCACTAATTTCCTACAGCTTCTTTTTGAACCTGTTATTCCTTTTTAGGCGTGAGCAAGTTATTGAGTCAAGGGATTTTGCTCACACTTAGTTAAGAATATTTAAATGATGAAACAGAGTCCATCAAGGCCAACATCATAGGGATAGTGGTAATTATTATACTCTAATTGCAGATTTGATACTGCATGGTCCATTACCCCCTTCTTTCCTCCTAGTGGAACTTCCTGTTGAGTGAACTTTGGAAGTTTGAAGTGTATGTGAGTGTTTTATTAAAGAGGGCCCCTTTACCTGACCGTGAGCTAATAGCTTCCACAGTCTATTGCACACACGTTCACTCCTAGAGCTCTCTCTCCATTTCTCCTCTGACCCTCTGCTCAACGGTTAAATTCAGTAGCTGTTTGTCCATGGCTACCACTATGTTTAACCAAAAAGGGCTAGTTAGTAGCTTTCTCCCTGCCCTGATAACCTCAGAATTAACTGTTAAAAAGAAAGAAAGCTACATGGAAATTTGCACAATTTCCGAAAATGTAACAATCAGCCCTTGCACTGAGGTATAGAAAGGCCCAGCATGCCAGTGATAGCTGAACTAATAGATAACATTACAAAAAGATTTACTCTGGATTCTAGGAGTTGCATCAAAATCCACTCTGAAGTGGTTGGAGCCAAAACAGCCTTACAGATATATTAGAAGGATGAAGACTAGCTTCAGGTAGCTTTGATGGTTAATTTTATGTGTCAACTTGACTGGGCTAAGGGATGCCCAGATAGCTGGTAAAGCATTATTTCTGGGTATGTCAATGAGGGCATTTCCAGAAGAGAATAGCATTCAAATTGGTGGCCTGGGTAAAGAAAATCACCCTTACCATTATGGGTTGGCATCATCCAATCTGCTGAAGGCTTATATAAAACAAAAAGACAGAGGAAGGAAAAATTTGTTCTCTGGTTAAGCTGGGTCATCCTTCTTCTCCCACCCTTAGATATTACCCACTCTCTCTTCTCAGTTCTTAGATCTTCAAACTCAGGTCAGGACTTACACCATTGACTCCCTGGTGTTCGGGCCTTTGGGGTTTGACTGGAACTATTCCACTGGCCTTCCTGGGCTTCCAGCTTGCAGATGGAAGATCTTGGGACTTCTCGGCCTTTATAATCACAAATGCCAATCCTTCATAATAAATCTCTTTTTATGTATCTATATAAATTCTATTGGTTCTGTTTCTCCGGAGAACCCTGACTAATACAGTGTCCATAAAAGAGTGTTTGAATGGTGGCTTAGTGTGTTTTGTGCTGCTATAAAATACAACAGAGTACTAGGGAATAGGTAATTTATAATGAACATATATTTATTTCTCATAGTTCTGGAAATTGGGAAGTCCAGTATCAAGGTGCTGACATTTTGTGATGCCTTCGTGCTACATCATCAAATGGTGAAGGCAAGAGAGCAAGAGAGAGAGGGAGAGAGTGCCAATCTCACCCTTTATAATGGCCCCAATCTTACCCATGAGGGTGGAGCTGTCATGTCCTAATCACCTCTGAAACGTCTCACTTCAAAACACTCTTACAATGGCAATTAAATTTTAACATGAGTTTTGAAGGGGACAAACATTCAAACCATAGCAGATGAAAATCTCCATCATCAGGAAAGCATAAAAGTGCTATCTCAAGAAGCTGAAAACTGGAGGATGAATGAATGAATGAAGTGAAAAGAAGAGATTTTTCTGCTACAACAGACCTTCCATTAACAATATGAAAATGTCTTTCTGTCAAATGTTGGGTTTGTTTTCTTATCCCTCTAATATGAATGTAGAAGTTGAGTCAATCTTCAGATAAGCTTACTTTTGAAGATCCAGAAACACAGCAATAATTACTTTTTATCTCTTATAAAATGTGATTTTGAATTTTTACATTTTACTTTCACCGCTGTTAAGGAATTATGCAAATTGTTCAAAATGAAGCTTGATAGAATGTCAGTTCTTAGAATGGTGTTTTATACATGCAGATGATTTAAATTTGATTATTATGAATAAATCATTTCCTTTTTCTTTGATTTTTTGGTTGGTATAAGTGTAGTATTTTGTTGCCTTTGTTGTTTAACAAGTTCACTGAAACAACTTTAATAGAAGTTTTATATCAGCAACTCAGTAATTGGAGACATTTTAAACAAAGGCATATGCCCAGATCTATATTTACTATAGTTATAAGACAGACATAAAAGGAACTTGGTGTTTACCTAAATAACTTTTAGTTGGATTTTAGAAAACACCTTGCAGGCTTCGGAACTCAAGTATTTCTTAAACGCAAATATGAAAAGCTTGTTGTAATTGGGATTTTATTCAAGTGAATGTAAAAACTAACTTGTAAAAATAGAGAAGTACTATTTTGAGTCATCTCTCCAACTTATGTATGAGTTAGAGACTTTCTTTTTCTATTACAAACTTTCTGCTCAGAAACGGATGCATCTAGTCCTATGAATTCCGCTGTCTGAAGGAAAAGACCATGGACAGAGTGCTGGCACTGATGACGGCAGTCCAGGAAAGATGAGCAAAGAATGAATTGAGAGCCTGAACCACAGGTTGTGCCTGGCTGGGCAGGAAATGCATGAGTTTTCAGAACACAGACATCACAATACTAGATGTGTAGGAGACAGAGTTTGTTTGCCTCACTTTAATCTGACTACATAGAGCTGGACAAGGAATTTACAAAAACAAAATAATACGAAAAAAAATCCATCCACCAGTTTAACACTAGATGGCACTGAATGATAATAATTTGGAAATAGGCCTTGGATGTCATTAGTAATGGCATTATGGATGTACTTGGGCTGCCCTGAGTCTTGCTAGAGAAAAAGTATCACCACGTCTACCCTTGCCTCTTTTCACTGTTTTAGCTATAATCCAAACAAAACACAAAAGTCATTACACTCAATTTATCTAGTTTTCATGCTGGTACTGCTTTGTGTTGTGATCTTTCATATGTCTATACATCTATTTGTAGGCTCTTTGAACACAGAGACAGCTGTTAATCCTTTTGTCATTTTATCTGCTTATTTAGTTGTTGGGATCCTCAATTCCTAGTCACATGAAGGGCTCTTAATACTGAAACATTTTTTCTTTAAAAAACTTTCTAAAAATTTTTAATAGCTTTTGAGGTACAAGTGGTTTTTGGTTCCACGAATAAATTATATAGTAGTGAATTCTGAGGTTTTAGCACACCCACCACCTGAATAGTGTACACTGTACCCAATATGTAGATTTTGTTCCATGACCCCTTCTTATCGTCCCCCTTCCGAGTCTCTAAAGTTCATTATACCACTCTGCATGTCTTTGCATACTCATAGCTTAACTCCCACTTATAAACGAGAACACACAATATTTGGTTTTTGATTCCTGAGTTATTTCACTTAGAACAATGGCCTCCAGCTCCACCCAAGTTGCTGCAGAAGACATTATTTCGTTCTTTTTTATAGCTGAGTAGTATTTCACGGTGTATATATACTACATTTTCTTTATCCACTCATTGGTCGATGGTCACTTAGTTTAGTTTCATATCTTTGCAATTGTGAATTGGGCTGCAATAAACATATGCGTGCATGTGTCTTTATCATACAATGACTTCTTTTCCTTTGGGTAAAGTAGTGGGATTGTTGGAAAGAATGGCAGTTCTACTGTTAGTTCTTGAAGGAATCTCCGTACTGTTTTCCAAAAAGGTTGTACTAATCTACATTCCCACCAGCAGTGTAAAAGCATTCTCCTTGCACAACATTCATGCCAACACTTATTGTTTTTTGACTTTTTAATAATGATTATTCTTGGGAGAGTAAGATGGTATCTCATTGTGGCTTTAACTTGCGTTTCCCTGGTAATGAGTGATGTTCAGCATTTATTCATATGTTTGCTGGCGATTTGTATATCTTCTTTTGAGAAATGTCTATTCATGTCATTTGCTCACTTTTTGATAGGATTATTATGGGGTTTTATTTGCCAATTTGTTTGAGTTCATTGTAGAATCTGGATATGAGTCCTTTGTTGAAACTTTCAAATATATATTTTATTAGTTGTTTGTCATAAGTGAAACAAGCATGTTGCATTTGTTTTCTACATGTATGTCTTATTCACTAAAACTGTATATTAAGTCTTATTAACTGTATAGTTAACCTTATTCATTAAAACTGTATTGCTAGGGGAAACGAGTGTGGTATATTTTTATATTTTCAGGAAGCAGAGATTTAGAATCCTAGGAGATCAGAACTGAAAAGGAACCTTATTAGTCACGAGGTCCAACTCCATTCCTTTCCAGACGAAGTTAACTGAGGTCCAGAGAGGTTGCCTGAGGTCACACAGCCCATAAGTGACAGGGTTGGGAATAGAACCAAGGTATTTTGGCCTGTTGGCCATGTGTCATTATTTCGCAAGCTGCCTGGCCCAAGGTGCAGAATGGAAAAAATAGGTCTTTCCAGGCCGGGATATGGAGCTGGGGGACCGTCCTGCCTCGGGTCATTTCCTCTCTCACGACCACCTTTGGTAGCTTTGAAGCCCAGTAAGATAGGACAAAGGTCTCGCGCAGGCTCTCTGCACACCGCAGTTAGAGGCAGGACAGTCTGACAAGGGACATGAAAGATGTGTTTTTTTTGAGCCGCTGAAAAAATCGCCGTCCAAAGGGTTGGGGGAGGTCCCTGGAGATCGCTGCCTACAAGAAGAAAGGGGTGTCGCCAGTCCTACACTGAAAGGGGGAGGGCAGTTCCAGACTGCATCTCTGAAGCTGCGCACGCCCCTGCTGGTCACTGGTGGTCGGGGAGGTGGATGCGCCAATGACCCAGGAGCCGGCGCCGAGAAACTAGAGTCCTGGCCCGCGCTTCGGTGCTGCGCGCCACCTGCCGTGGCCCCCTCGTGACACGGACACAGCCCTCCTTCCCAGAGCCCGAGGTCACCCCATCTGAGAGTGGCACAGGAACGGGGGCTCCCCAGTTCTCCGCGGAGCAGGGATCGCCGGAGTCCAGACTTCTCTGACTCCGGGAGACGACCTGTAAGCCTTGAGAGTTCGCGCGACAAGAAGCGCGAGGGCGGTGACTTGAGGTTTGCTCGTACTGGGGAGTTCGGCGCGCTGTGAGGAGCTGAGCACCTGCACCAGGGATCTGGCTGGGTCAGCGCTGCTCTGCTTCCCTTTCCCCAGCTCGGCTCGGGATCACACAAATATAGATGCTTGCTCTTTGAAACTGTGGAGTCACGCTGGTCTGCTGCTCAAAATAATAAGAAGAAAACCAAAAACCAAACAAAAAACTTTCCTAAGCTTAAGAAATCTGGAGGATTTAAGAGTCTTTGTAGGAACTCTTTTTAATCTCATATTATGCGCTTAATACCCAATCAGTATTTATGGGGTATATGCTGGGTGTCATCAAGACACTGGAATTACCATGGTGAAGAGGGCAGCATGCTTTCTTCCCTCATGGAGCTTAATGCTTAGAAGAAAAGATAGACTTGGGGAGTCGGTGGGGCGAGGTGCAGGGGGAGGTTATCGGGATGGTTACATAATCAAATACTGTAATCAGAATGAAAATAGGTTGGTGTGCTGGAGCCCACTGGCACAGGTTCCCCAGAGCCAACTGTGAAATTTTCAGGAATTTTGCCAGCCGGTTGTTGGAAACGAACAACCATACTTAAAATCAGGTGAGGTAATTACACTTAGATCACTGCAATCAGCAAATGTCACAAACCTGGTCTTCCCCCAAAGCCCCTGTTGTTCACCCTTTACAGCCTATCATTGGAGATAAGTGTCTGCACCCTGTGTCACGTTGCTGCCAAACTAGATGCAGTGAGTATACCCAACTGCCAGCTGGGTTGGAGAGGAAGGGAAGGGAGCAACGACATTTGGCACTAGTGTAGTACAGCCACCTACACTGGAGCTGCTTCCTCCTCTCCATTGGTTATCTGATGCTGGAGAGATTACTTCCTAGGCTACCTATGCTAATCAGGTGAATGGGTAGTGGTGGTGGGCACCCACATGTGGCATAGTGTCTCTTTCGAGCAGAAATATTTAGACTACAGTGATCTGAACGTTCAAGCAAACTCCCCAATGCACTTTCCCAAACTCATGACATAACCCTTCTCCATCAGGATTTTGCCTGATTTGTGTACTTCCTACCCTATCACTAACTTCACATTTTCTTTAAACGGACTTGCTTTATCCACACAAATGTTATTTTAAAGAACACTTAAAACCTTAACATTGATAAAAACCAATGTTGTTTGTAATAAATGTAAAGGGATCCTAAAAATAAATGCAGTGAAAACAAAACAATGCTATTAATTTCCAGCTCTGAGCTCCACGTCTGCTCAAAGATTTAACATTAACAGGTGTATAAATATACTGTCACCACCAGGCAACATTTCTCTTGAGGTCATCAGAATAATTAAAATCAAATTTAAAAGGAAACATGGCCAGGCACGGTGGCTCACACCTGTAACCCCAGAACTTTGAGAGGCCGAGGTGGCAGATCATCTGAGGTCAGGAGTTCAAGGCCAGCCTGACCAACATGACCAAACCCCATCTCTACTAAATATGCAAAAATTAGCCGGGCGTGGTAGCGGGTACTAGTAATTCCAGCCACTTGGGAGGCTGAGGTAGGAGAATCACTTGAACCTAGGAGGCAGAGGTTGCAGTGACCCTAGATCGTGCCACTGCACTCTAGCCTGGGTGACAAAGCTAGACTCTGTCTCAAAAAATTAAAAGGAAACAAATCTATCAATGTGTGATTTGACATTTAATATCTTATCTGAATACCACTTAAATTATCTTGTTATAATGGGAACAATAATAACAATCATCATCATCATCCTGACGTTTACGGAACACTTGGTATTCATGTGCCAGGCGCTGCTGTAGGTAACTTCCAGTTTTCTGTAGTAATTGGATGTTATTGGAGCTCTCCTTTGTTCAGACTCTGCCAGTTCTGCTGCAATTCTGCTTTCATCCTTTTCTACACGTGATGCTTCAACTGATTTTATTTCTATAGAACTTGAGGGCAAACACAATTCATCACTGTAATAGTTATCTTCCAATGAGCATAGGATTAATCCTCCTAATTAACTAGTAGACATTATTTCAAAAGACATCTTCATTCTATTACTATTAAGTGCAACAAAAAATTTTATTTTGCCAGAAATAAAAATAAATTAGCTTCCTGAGCTAACTGATTCATTCATTCAACAAATATTTACTGAGTGTCTATTATCAGGAGCAGGACATGGGCATAGAGGATGAACTTCCCTGATTAATGGCCCAGGCAGAGGCCTTGAAGTCCTCATCTCATCAGTGCATGGCCATACTAAATTATCTTATTGATATCATTAGTTATCTGAAGGAAAGTTTGCAAAAGAGCAGAAGGAGCATGAGGTGCTGAAGTTCATGATTGAGAGACTAGACTTCCAAAAGGAGAAGATAAATAAAAAGAAGTCCATTTTCTTCTTGTTCAGTATCCGATAGCATAGAGAAAGGCAAAAATCTTTGAGTGGCTTATTGGACAGACAATGTATTCATCATCTATATGCAGTGGCCCTGCTCTGCCTTCTTGTGCAGACCAAGGCTGGCAGTTATGGGTAGGAGCTGGTCTGAGGACAAGGCAGGTGTAGCCTCTCTCGATGGCAGAAAGGAGGAACTGGTAATGAGGATCATAATAAACAGCGACCCCAAGGCTGCCCCAGAGCAGACCCAGGGCCCATTTGGGACCACAAGTGCTATCAGTAAATGAATTGACTAAAATAATGACATCTTCATCCACTTTTATTTTTTTCACTTTCCAATTCAGTTCTTCTAGTCTTTTCCTGACAGATGGCCATCCAGTCACATTTACATGCAAAGTCTTAGAAAGATGCTCCAAATTAGTGGCAGTGAGCCGAGATCGTGCCATGCCATTGCACCCCAGCAGCCTGGGCGACAGAGTGAGACTCCTTCTAAAAAAGAAAGAAAGAGAGAGAGAAAGAAAGAAAGAAAGAAAGAAAGAAAGAAAGAAAGAAAGAAGGAAAGATGCTCCAAATTTTAACCGTACAACTGCTTCCTCTAAATCCTGCTCTAGCTGGCCTCATAGGGTTAGTGAAAATTTTTCTTTAGCTTTACAACTTAAAATTTTATTAGTGTATCCTATTATTTTATTCTCTCTCTTCTTTATATGCATGCTAATTTCCCCAAATATCATTTAATGAAATATTCTATCTAGACCTCTCCACACCTTTATTGTCTTCTTATAGTTACAATCCCACCTATTAATGTGTCCTTTAAAAGGCTCAGAGCAGACATGCAAGAGCTTTATGGCTATTCTCTAAATATACCTAGAGAAGAGAGAGGGTAGTAATGTGCCTCATCATTATGAGTGTCAGAATAAAGACATTCAAAGAAATATAAGTGAGAATATAATATCCAGGAAAGCCAACAATTTATTGCAGAGTAACTCAAGATAGGATGGAGCTGGGAAAACTTTTGTGCCATCTCCAGACAGAAGCCAGTATGTTTATTCTTTAGGGCATTTTATTTTTCTGTTGAACCTCTGTTCTATTTCATAACAGCAATTTTAATACGGAGTATATTGTCATTTTCATTTCATTAGGAGATGTCAAATTTGGTAATATACCTATTACAGTATTTGAATACGTGGTAAATGATAAACTAAAAGCAATTTTATTTTTTCTTAATTCTAACCCTGAAAGTCACTCTGTGAACTTTTTCTATTCTAGCCTGTTTTAGAGAATAAAAAGTTCAGTATGAGAACTAAAGATTCTCACCAAATTTAAAGTCTCCCCTCTACTAGCCTGGTTTGCCTCCAGCTTAGAAGGCTGCAGTATAGAGGGGATAAGTTATAATTTGCCCCTTTTGTCTTTCCTCACCAATCCCTCCTTCCACACTCAGTGTGCTACCCCTGGTTCCTACAGAAGAGGAAAGGAGAGGTCTTACTTGAGCAGGACAGCTCTAATCTAACATGGATACTGCTTGGGTATGAGAGATATCTAAAGCTGGCTCTCTTGGGAGACAGTTTTGTGAGTGCAATTGGAGATTACAGTCCCCTGGTATGGCCTATGTCTCCTCTGCTGGTCTCTTGCAACTCCCCACTCTTACCTTTTATATCCAATATTATATATCGAGGCTTTGGGGGCTTAGGCTGCTTCATTCCTAGCTGAAAGTCCTTTGGGAGGGCTCTTTACAAGATAGGGAGTGGCTGCTTCCCTCCTGTATGGTCTAAATGTGGCCTATAGAAGTGTATACGCTTGCCCATCACTGGAGGAGAGGCCGCTTGCCTCCTATTCTGCCCTCCATGACTTCAGAAATATAATTTAAAGCAGTGGTACTCAATCAAAGTCTGTGCACTGTACAAGAGTTAAAACTGAACCAGAACAGAAACAGAAACTGTGAAGGTTCATCACTTAACTGTTCTCTAGAATTTTCAGAAGAACTAGCCTATTTATTGTTTGTCACTGTGCATGCACTTATTCATAGAAGTAGTTATAAGATTATAAGATACTCTCACAATGTGTGATGTCCCTTCATGCCAGGTCAATTCTCACTAAGGGACCTTTGCTAGTTCTTAAAGTACCTCCTTACTTGGCATTTCTGGAAGACCACTCAGCATCACATCTGAAAGTAGAAAGATTAGTCAGCATCATGTATGAACACAGATTAGTCAGAAGCAAAAAAAGAAAAAAAAGCATTTCTTGGGCACTTGTTTCGAAAGCAAAGGGTTTAACCACCAATCACAGTTGCATTCTGAAAGACACTGTAGTAAAAAGTAGGGCACAAAGTCACTCCTAGCTAGCCAGTCGGCAATGCAGGGGCCCCTAAGTGTGCTAATTATGGTGAGGGTACAAAGGAGCTGCAAGGCTCAGCCTCATTAGTCAAGTTGCTCACACTTCAGCTGGGGAGGTGATATTTGTTTCAATTTAACTAAACTTAAGAGGTTCAGTGAAATAAATTGTATTTCATAAACGTTGGGGGGCACTGAGAATTGTCCTCATTCTTTATTTTATAAATCTAGTCATTATGAACTTCACACTTAGTTCAGATGTTACTGGGTAATCAACAGACAGTGAATGGTAGAAGAAAATGGATCTGGCAAAGTCATATGGCAGTAGTTGCACAATATGATATATAAGGAAATGTATTACATTATAGTGAAAAGAAATCACAGTGGAATGCTGCTGAAATCATAGGATTGATTTTGGGGGCTGCTTTTTTTTTTTTTTTTTTTTTTGAGACAGGGTCTTGCTCTGTCACACAGGCTGGAGTGCAATGGTACAATCAGGGCTCACTGCAGCCTTGACCTCCTGGGATCAAGTGATCCTCCTGCCTCACCCTCACAAACGGCGGGGATCATAGGTATGCACCAGCATGCCTGGCTAACTTTTTTATTATTTGTAGAGATGGGGTCTCACTATGTTGCTCAGTCTGGTCTCGAACTGCTGGGCTCAAGCCATCCTCCCACCTCAGACTACCAAAGTGCTGGGGTTACAGGCATGCACCATCATGCCCAGCCTGACAGATTTGGGGAGAAATATGTAATGGAGCAATGAAACATAAACATGAGGAAGGGGTTGGGCAGGGCTAAACTCCATAGAAGCTGGGGTAAACACAACTTGTTTCACAGAGATGGTTCTTATAACTTTGGCTCTCTTGGAAGCAGATGGCTTATGTCTGATTCCAGTCTGTGGTAGCAAGACTCCCATTTACGTTGAGCAAATGGGAAATTGCAGCCAAGGCAGGCACTGTTAAGACTCAGCAATCTGCTGTACATCAAACTACACGCCATAGATGGCAATGCTTCCTGAATTTACGGATTAATACTTCAGAGCTTTAAACAGTAAATAGCTAGAGCTGTTGATCTCAACATGGTGTACTTGGAAATTAAGACAAAATGAAGGAAATAATATACTGTTATAGTAAAGGCTCTGAGTATAATGTTTATCATACAACATTCCTTTCCTTAGAAAATGTGGGAAACAGTGTTGTGTGAGCTTATAAAATAACAGAAGATGTTTGTTCTGTGAGGAGAAGCTAAGTGCACTCTTTCCTTTCCACCATGGATCACTTGGTGCAATAATGTGTCAAGCAAGTCAATAACTGAATTGAAAGTAAGAATCTTCCTTAAGGTTTCCCATACATGTATTTTTTCAGAGATTCATTTTTGTTTGTCCAAAATGAGGAATTTGTCTTTATTCAGGAATGTGATCATCAAACACTTGCCCTGAACCTGGGCTCTGAGTATTCCTTGGGGGAAGCCGCCAACCTCCTTGTTAGAGAATCCTTTGGGAAGCAAAACCTAGAAGTGATCCCAAAGAGGTCCTGGGATTTGTTCAGGGATGAGCAAATAGGAAGTGACCAGGAATCCCTTCCTTACACCTTATACAAATATTAATTCAAGATGGATTAGAGACTTAAATGTTAGACCTAAAACCATAAAAACCCTAGAAGAAAACCTAGGCAATACCATTCAGGACATAGGCATGGTGTTCGTATCTAAAACACCAAAAGCAACGGCAACAAAAGCCAAAATTGACAAATGGGATCTAATTAAACTAAAGAGCTTCTGCACAGCAAAAGAAACTACCATCAGAGTGAACAGGCAACCTACAGAATGGGAGAAAATTTTTGCAATCTACTCATCTGACAAAGGGCTAACATCCAGAATCTACCAAGAACTCAAACAAATTTACAAGAAAAAAAAAAACAACCCCATCAAAAAGTGGGCAAAGGATATGAACAGACACTTCTCAAAAGAAGACATTTATGCAGCCAACAGACACATGAAAAAATGCTCATCATCACTGGCCATCAGAGAAATGCAAATCAAAACCACAATGAGATACCATCTCACACCAGTTAGAATGGCGATCATTAAAAAGTTAGGAAACAACAGGTGCTGGAGAGGATGTGGAGAAATAGGAACACTTCTGCACTGTTGGTGGGACTGTAAACTAGTTCAACCATTGTGGAAGACAGTGTGGCAATTCCTCAAGGATCTAGAACTAGAAATATCATTTGACCCAGCCATCCCATTATTGGGTATATACCCAAAGGATTATAAATCATGCTGCTATAAAGACATGTGTACATGTATGTTTAGTGTGGCACTATTCACAATAGCAAAGACTTGAAACCAACCCAAATGCCCATCAATGAGAGACTGGATTAAGGAAATGTGGCACATACACACCATGGAATACTAAGCAGCCATAAAAAAGGATGAGTTCATGTCCTTTGTAGGGACATGGATGCAGCTGGAAACCATCATTCTCAGCAAACTATCGCAAGAAGAGAAAACCAAACACTGTATGTTCTCATTTATAGGTGGGAATTGAACAATGAGAACACTTGAACACAGGAAGGGGAACATCACACACCCGGGCCTGTTGTGGGGTGGGGGGAGGGGGGAGGGATAGCATTAGGAGATATACCTAATGTAGATGAGGAGTTAATGGGTGCAGCACACCAACATGGCATATGTATACATATGTAACAAACCTGCACTTTGTGCACATGTACCCTAGAACTTAAAGTATAATAATAATAATAAAAGGAAGTGACCAGGACAGCACTGGCACCCTGGGCTTCTGAACCTAGACTCAGGGTTATGTCTAATCCAGCCACGTAAAACATTGAAAGTCCCTGACTTCTTTACAGACCTACTCATAGATCCATATCAATCTCAGATATTCTCTCTTATCTATCTAATGTCTGAAACCATTTGCATGTGTAAACCAAGCCTACAGATATTTAATGTAAAGGAAAAAATGAAAGGCCATTCACACGTATGCATTTTTTTCTGGAAGCCTCAGTGAGGTGGCCCAAGTTATCCAAATGTATTCTTTCAATATAGCCTAATATCAATTTAGTTCTTAGTATTTGAGTGCTTGCACAAAGAAAATATGTTGCTTGTCATCAAAGCACAAACAGCATAAGACTAACTAAAGCATAATTTTTAAAAACCCTGCAGCTCCTCCTATAATTGCATTTAGCATGTCTGCTTACTAGCAGTAAAACTTTAGGCTACTTAACCTTCATGACACTGTACTATGGTTTAAATGATAGTATCCTCTCCAAAATTCATGTTGAAACTTAATGGCCAATGCAACAGTATTAAAAGTTGGGGCCTGTGGGAGGTAGTAAAGTCATGAGGACTCCAGGCTTATGAATTGTATTAGCACCCTTATAAAAGGTTGAAGGGAGCACGTTCTTGCTTTTCTGCCTTCCACCATGTAAGAACACAGCAACAAACACCATCTTGGAAGCAGAGAACAGCCCTCACCAGACACCAGCGCTGGCACAGAGATCTTCGACCTTCCGCCCTCCAGAACTGTAAAAAATAAATTTCTCTTTTATAAATTACTCAGTCTCAGGTGGTTTGCTATAGCAGCAAAAATGAACTAAGACAATGCAGTTACCTCTTCTGTGACAAGAAAATCAGATTCATTCCTTGTTGGGCATGCAGAATCCTGCATTCCATCCTTAGAAAATCAACAGTCACATGTGTGGCCAGGAACTTGTATTTTTGGAAAACTTCTCACATGATTTAAATGCACAGACAGACATAAGAACCACTGATTACAATAACTCCAAGAAACAAAAACTATTATAAATGGGAAATAAAAGGCATATTTGTATTTGACATTAGTTAACCCAAACCAGGCATGGACCCAGGAGAATACTATTTTAATTCAATAAAGGTTTAAATTTATTGAGTATAATTTCATAGACTGAAATGAAGAGGGGAGAAAAAGCAGCAAGCTCCTTGGCTGCTGAAGGAATTTTCTCAGCCAATTTTTGTAAAGGGCTTAAAGCAGTATTGGGTACATAGTATTAAGTCAACTAAGTAAATAATAAATATTAGCAATTATTTTTTAGTATTGAATAAAAATAGTATTGATTAATTTAGGACAATTGTAAATGATCTTTAAAGTGGGGAGTAAGCAGCTCTTTCAGTGAGTAAAATCCCTTTAGATATTACATGTAAGTATTAAAACACATTAAAATATTGATGTATGTTAATAATGAAACTGCAGTATGTTAACTTCTTACATTTTCCCACCAAGCAATATTGGATAGTCCTCTTCTTACTGTCACTGAATTTTTTCTTTTCAGAACGAATGCCAAAAATTATCTAGAAAAGGCATGTATTCTCATTCAAAGACACTTGAGCTGGAAAAATCCTTTAGATAATAGACTTCATCTTCGGGACAAATGTTAGAAGAGGATTTTGAAACATATTCTAATTAAACACATATATCTATAATAAAATCTTAACTTGTCTTTGGCTGGCACATGTTTATGATACACAATGTATCTGAAACATACATGGTTTAAAGGTGTAGAACATTTGGTTTAATTGCTTCCTTTGTCTAACTGACCATTTCATTTGCTTTTCAGGGAGTTCTTGGCCCTTCTTCATAAGCTTTTGCAACTTGCGGGTGCCAGCACATCTCTTCCTTGCTCTTAGCTGGGACAGTGTGACACTTCTTAGCAGATATAAAATGACTACGTAAACTTGAGTGATGTGCTGGGCCATTAATGCAAGACCACTACATGAACTGCCCAGTTCTTTTAACTCTTTCTTTTCCCCAAGTTCTCCCTTAGTCAGTGAGTACACCAGCCACTAATAAAACATGATTATAAATCATGGTTGTGTTCTCATTGACCCTCTTACAACACCAAAAAAAAAAAAAAAAGGAAAAGAAAAAACAAATTGAGCTCAGAGGGCTCAGCGCTAACTCAGACAGCACTTCTGCTGTTGATGAATCTTTATGGAAGCCTTATCTTATATTTTTAACAGCAAAGCTCAGGCTCTGTTTTACTGAAGCTGTTTATATATCTAATCAGAGTAGATCAGGAAATGTGGTTGACAGCACAGGGCTGCCTCAGAAACATAATATTTGCTGGCCAGCATTAAGGGGGCCTTTCAGCCTGGAGGCATGATCAATGAAGTGTGCCTGAGGCTCTGTTTAGATTAAAGGAAATAACACATTGGTGGCCACATTCATCCTGAGCAAATCATTTTCCCTCACGTGGGCTGCAGTGAAAAGCTTTCCAATAAAACCGATGACAGGATTAAACACAACCAACTCTTCACATGCCTTTCACGTGGCTGTTGGCCACAGGCTGGGAGAAGCACGGACTCCAGCTTGACTAGAAGGAAGATGGCCCAGAAAGAAAGGGCAGCCTGTGCTCTGCCCAATCGCTCACCAGCTGTGTGGCCTTTGGCAAACGTGTATCTCTCAGAGCCTCTGTTCCATCACTTTTAAACTGGTGGTGTGTTAAGGTTCTTCAGAGAAACAGAACCAAGAGGAAATATGTATATATGTATATGCATATACACTGCATACACACACACACACACACACACACATACATATAGAGGAGGAAAAGAGAAAGATTTATTTTAAGAAAAATTGGAGCATGCAATTTTGAGGTGTAGCAAGTCTGAATCTGCAAGGGGGGCCTGCAGCCTGGAGACTCGGGGAAGAGCTGATGTTGCAAATGCATGCTGGACAAAGAATTCCCTCTTCCTCAGGAGGGGACCTCAGTCTTTTTCTCTTAAAGTCTTCAGTTTGTTGGATAAGACTCACCCACATTTTGGAGGGTAACCTACTTTACTCAAAGTCTATTAATTTAAATGTTAATCACATCTAAAACATACCTTCATAGCAATGTACAGACTGGTGTTTGACCAAAACTGAGTACCAGGGCTATGACACCATAACCATTACAGGGGGTTATAATAATACTTCACTTAGAGAGCTTTGGGGGAAAATTAAGCACTAATGTCTATAAAAAAATAAATAAATAAATGTCTATAAAACATTTTGCATGGCACATGGCACCAAATAAAGATTCACTAACTGCCCCTGTACTCTGAGATTTTAGGTGGATTTGACTAACGATTTAAGATTAAATTCTAAAATATTGGAAAACATGAGTCACTATTGGGTATAATTCAGTGTTACCATTTGACAGCATCTCCTTCAGATTCCTTTGCAGACATATTGTGTTGAACTTCCACCAATAAGCTTCATGTGTTCCTGAAAACTGAGGGGCTACATATGTGTAGCGGGGGTGTATTTGTAGACTTAAGAGAATTTTTAAAGGCTTACCTTCTGCTCTTGAGAAACAAAAACCTTTGTGAGTACAGTAAGCTTTTCATGGATGTTTTCACACTGTATGGCTCTAGCAATTTTGGAACGTGGAGTAGTAAGGTAAGAGCTCATTTAATACTGTCTCATGAAATGCCTGCCCCAGAGTTGGAAAAGGGAGCTTAAGAATGTGGCTTCCATGTATGTCTTTCTCTCCATGGCATAAAATATGACTTCGAAGAAAACTTCATTGTTTCCATTTCAAGGTCTTTTTGTGCAGGGAGAAACTGGGCAGTCACTAGTGGAATGCTACCTTTCCAAGATTTATTAGGAGTCTTGAAGTCTCAGTAAACTAGGAAGGTAGCTTTTGTATCCTACATCACTCAAGACTGATTTAATTCCATGTCAGTTCTGGAACTGCAAGCACAATATGAACTGCAACTTTATAAATTGCTCCTTAGAGCAGCTGACCTTGCAGGTGGGAGAGTCAAAAAGGGTGGAAAAGTGAGGAAGCTGGAAGGTTGAGAATTGGTACACCCAGCAGCTACATTTCACCAAAGCACATGGAGTTCTCATCTGTCCCCAATTTCACCCAAAACATCCCTTCTTTCCCTTGTGTTTGTTTCCTGCCTAAAATAGCAATTTCTTTTTCCCCAGAAGGGTGTCAAATGAGGTAGTGAGGGAGAAACTTGATTATGCTACCATAGTGTGCAGGTTTTTAAAAATTGTCCAAGATTATTTCACCAAAACTCTGCCCAAGAGAAACTCAGAATAAACTAAGTAAAGCCTAATTTATGTCTCCTCTCACAATAGAATTCCTGATAGAAACGTTAAAACAAACTGATGTCACTAAGAAAACAAAGTTAATACTCAGAAGCACTGAATTCTTACAGGAGCTAGAAAATATGATGTGGTTTCATAGCATCTATTAAGTCATGTCTTAAAATGAGCAAGTAACAATGTTATTGGAAGGAAACCACAGACCATCAGGATAAATCTCCTCACAGCCTATTAGTTCCATTGCAATGGAATGTTGTCTATGGGGTAGTGGAATCCTATTCTCTTTTGTCATTTAATATTATTGCAGAGCAAGCATTTGTGGACAATGTTACCTTAGTGATACGATTTCCATGTCTCAGAATGAATATATGCAATTAATTCTAAAAAAATAAATTTGTGAGGGGAAGAAATGCAATCAAAATTAAAATTAAAAATCAAAATAATAAATATATTAGCACAGGTTGTCAGTTGTGATTTTCAGATTTGATATACATCCTCTTAGTATTTTGCATTCATTATATCTAATTCATCAATTAAAACTGATCTATAGCCATGTGATCTCAATATCCTGTGACAGATATGCTCTTTGCACTTATCATATTTCAGATATTTAGACAGATGGCTGGGCTGTAATATTGTATACTTACATTTGCCCTAGTCAATATTGGTCTCTACATTCTGCTGTGTTGGGTGTTTTACCAATTAGAAAGTACAGAGAAGTAGAATCATAGCCATGCATTTACAAAGTTCAAATTTACCAACATATACACCATTATAAAGAGAATACCTTGACTATATCTAACTGCTGATTTATACTCACATTCCACTCCCACCCCACTACATTTCCCTAGAAGGCCAGGTAGAGGTTAATCTGTTCCAAATCCACACTACTCATGTGGTTTGTGCCCCCTGCTTCTCCCTGAAATAAAGGAATTATCCTTGTGTGGCATCTGTCATCTGAAATCAAACATAGAAGGCCCACAATAAATGCATTTATTGTTGTCCCAAACTTCAAAGCAGAAATATGAGGTTCAGTCTTTCAGTCTGGATCTAGTGTCATTCATCCAACAGGCATTTCCAACCCCTCTCTCAGCCTCATGCAATTATATCACAGTTAGGTAGAATTTAGACCTCTTGGGCATTTGAAGAAAACACCCAGGCTTTACATTTGCTTCACGATTAAAAGTGAGAGTAGCTACGGAGTGTATTTAACTACTGAAGAGATATTGTGTGGATTAGGAGTAGGAGTGAAGAATTAAAAATATGTATTTATCTAGCTCTAAAATAGTACCATCACTCTTGCTTGTACAAGATTGTGAATGCACTAAATGCCACTGAATTTTTCTCTTTAAAACAGTTACTTTTAGGTTACTCAAATTTCACAATTTTTTTAATGTATTTATCCACAGAGTTGTTATTTAAGTGATCCAAATGTCTAGAAACAACCCCTCTCTCCCTTCTTCCTTCTCTCTCTCTCTTTTTTTTTTTTTTGGTTACTATTTTAAGCAACCAGGTATTGATCACATTGGCCAGGTTTGCCTTGGTCCCGCTGTGAGGTAGATGAAGCATGTCTGATGGCCTCTTCAGTCCCATCTGTCCTCTCTTGTGCTCCATCAGGTTCCCAAACACCCCCAGTGTTACCTTGCTAGTTGGTACCTCCAGGCCCAGAGAACTGAGCCTAGTAAACATATTTGGAGGTAGAGGGTTCACGTTTTACTACTGAATGTTGGAGTTTGGTTCAGCCATTTATTCACCAAACATGTATTGAGCACCTATGGTATGCCAGGCACAGTGATGCATGATGCCGTCCTGACAGCAACCTAGATGAGTAAGAGGGCACCCTTGCTCCCCAGCAGCTTGGTATAGTGGTCTTGGTGTTGGTTAAAAACAATTTTACCAAAATATGGTCCTGCTGTAAGAGATGTGCTGTCAGAGCACAAAAGAGACAATCAGGGAAGGCCTCACAGAGGTGGTAGCATTTGAGATGAATATTCATTTGTAAGAAGACTTTTTCTAGCCTAAATAGAAGAAAATTATATCCAGAAAGAGATGGTCATAAAGTTGTGAAAGGGCCAGAAATGTTCTGGGAAAGGTGAAAACTTAGTGCAGCTGAAGCTACAGAGATGTGATAGCAGTGGCTGCGGGGATGAGGGAGACAGCACAGTGCATAGGAGCAGCCTTGCAGGAGCTGAAGTGTGATCCTCAGAGGCACCAAGAAATGGCTGGAGGGGTGCAGGAGGACAGAATTTGGAAGGAATTTGTGATCAGTTGGATGTGGGGGCTGGTAAGTGAGAGAGTGGGACTGAGGATACACACATTTCTAGCTAGAGCAGCTAGGTGGGTAATTTCTCTGTTGGACTAAGTAATTGCTCAAAGTAATAGAAAGATCCAGAATGGCAAATACCAGATGCTGTAGCAATTGAATGGGAAAGAGATTGGAAGCAAGAAAGTCTCTCCTGACGTTATCGAAAGCCTCCTTTCAAATAAATGACAACTGTGTCTACTCAGGAAGCCACTCCGACATTATGGAAAAGAAGAATTCAAATCAAACTCCACAAGCTGAGTTAATTTTGAAAGAAAATTTTGATAATAGTTACACACAATTTTCTATTGTCAGTTGTATAATTTACATTTACATAAATAAGCTTCAGTCTTTGACCCAGAGAAAGTTCATCTTCAATTAAACTTTAAAATACGTAATTTCATTTTTAGTTTGATAGAGGACTTTTTTTTTTTTATCTGACAAGGACCTGAGGAAAACAACAATCTATTCAAAATATGAATAGCACAGAATATCCATCTAAAAAGTTCATTATAGGAGGTACTACATTTTTTTCTGGAATACTTTTTCCTTATGAGATCTAATGGGTCAAATATGCAATAAATTAATTCTTTCAATGTGAAATTCCATTTCCATCTAGGGCAAGTTACATACACTCATTCTTTTGTGTGCATTTGGTTACCTGTGAAAACAAAGCTCTTTCCACAGCCTGTGGTCAGCATCATTAGCCTCATGGTCACAAATGGTACCAGGCAAGAGGCAAATTTCATATAAACTGATTTTCATTTGGTTTTTCTTTTCTTGTTATATCTTTTTTTTTTTTTTTTTTTTGAGACGGAGTCTCGCTCTGTCGCCCAGGCTGGAGCGCAGTGGCCGGACCTCAGCTCACTGCAAGCTCCGCCTCCCGGGTTTACGCCATTCTCCTGCCTCAGCCTCCCGAGTAGCTGGGACTACAGGCGCCTGCCACCTCGCCCGGCTAGTTTTTTGTATTTTTTTAGTAGAGACGGGGTTTCACCATGTTAGCCAGGATGGTCTCGATCTCCTGACCTCGTGCCCACCTCAGCCTCCCAAAGTGCTGGGATTACAGGCTTGAGCCACCGCGCCCGGCCTCTTGTTATATCTTAACAACATTTTTGTTGTAAGCATCTCATTTAAAAGTGGGAAGAAAAGTAACAGTACTACATAGAACCACAAATGAACCAAAACTGAACTCAATGAACTAATTTAACTATATTTATTTATACAAGCTGTGCTACAAACAACCCTATTTAAGAGCCATATACAATTTAGTAAAGAATTTCTAGTTGTAAAAATAAGCAAACAAAAATATTTACACATATCACCATTTAAAAAATCAACTGTTATAAAAGTTGGTCATTTTAAATTAAAATGAGATAAAGAAATCTATTTTGTAAAAGAAATTGTAGTACTTAAACCACTTCCTCATATTGTATTTTATGTACTCATTAATAAAACTATTGTTGTTAAGGTGGTTCTTTATTATCAAGGATAGGATCAATATTTGATTATAACCTACTAAGTTAAAATTGGAACATTTGGACATTTGGAAATGGACTTGAAAGTTTGTGCCCAATTTCCAGTTACGTATTGTTTTTTCCCCATGCATAAATAATTTTTAAAAGAGAAAATATAACACTAGCAAAATCCCAACCTAACACAATAAGGAAATTTGAAAAATCAGCTTTGATTTTTAGGAAGTCAATATGATTAAATAAAAGTCAAATTTCACTGCTTTAGGCTTTACTTAGTTGACCTTCTTGTCATTAAAAAGGAAGAAGGATTGAATGTCCAGTGTTGATTGCAAATAAAATGGAAACTTCTCATAGACCCATCAGAAGTGTTGGAATTTTACCCACAGAATTTAGGTTTAAATACATAAAAGTTGACATAATAAGTAATTCCAGAAGAATTGATTTGGAAAGAATCTGAATCATTTTATTTATTTATTTATTTATTTTATTATACTTTAAGTTCTAGGGTACATGTGCATAACGTGCAGGTTTGTTACATATGTATACT
>NW_012117822.1:261132-277271 GCF_000951035.1 Colobus angolensis palliatus | reverse complement strand
ATTTTCTTAATCCAGTCTGTCACAGATGGACATTTGGGTTGATTCCAAGTCTTTGCTATTGTGAATAGTGCCGCAATAAACATATGTGTGCATGTGTCTTTGTAGTCTGAATCATTTTAATTTGAAGTCTTTCAGAAAAAAGAGCTTCCCTGGTATTTTGGTAACAGTTTTTAGTCTCTAATGGTGTTTACTAGATTTATTGAACAATTTCTGATAATACGCTTTCACATAAAATATGTTCTTTTTAAGATTAACCTTGAAAATACATTAATGTATTAACAAAGAAAACATTTATTATCTTAATTCAGTGTTGTGAATGCCATAAGAAATAGTTAATCAAGTATTTTAAAGACTCACTTTTTATATTATAAAAACTAATTATCTAGTTTATTTTATAAACATTTGGGAACTTATATCAGGTGCTATTTGCTGTCAGATATCAATGGAAGATAAAGTTTTGTTACAATAATAAATAAATAATTTATATGGGTTTGTGTGTGTATAGATAAGTTTTTACATTCTCTGAATGTCTATAGAGCTTTTCTTACATGCTTAGTGAGGTAGAAGGAAAGAAACTAGCATTAATTGAGCCTAATATGTCAGACCCTGTGCTAGAACTTTACACCTATTTTCTCACTTAACCCGAAACCTAGGAGGGAGCTGCTATTACTCTCAATGGGTACCGCTTAAGTGGAGATGTTGTCTTTAAAACTAATGTCTGCTGGACCTTGAAGCATATGCTTTTGCTTATTTTCTTAATTAAAATTGTT
Source organism: Colobus angolensis palliatus (assembly GCF_000951035.1). Lineage (NCBI taxonomy): Eukaryota > Metazoa > Chordata > Mammalia > Primates > Cercopithecidae > Colobus > Colobus angolensis. The sequence continues at coordinate 276,501 of NW_012117822.1, read as the reverse complement.
TCCATCATGCAGAAAAGTAAAGAAAATAATGTAATGGACTACTTTGCTACCACCTCTTATTAGCAAATATTAGCACTTTACATTGTTGGCTTCATGTTTTTTTATTTTTTCAAGACCAAAAGTGTTTATTTCATTATAGGGAAAGTGATTGGCAAGAAAGCAATAGCAATTATTGTCTTTTCCCAATTATTGGGTCCCAGGATAGGATGCAATTCTCTCCAGATTGCCTGAGACTAGCTATGGGTACAATCACAGTGATTTTCTTGGATTGCGGCTTGGGTTTCCAGACCAGGCTTTTGTTATGGAAAATGGTGGTGTACAGCTCTATCTCAAACTGGCATTTTAAATTTATTTTTAGTAGACACAGTGTCTTGCCATGTTGCCCAAGCTGGTTTTGAACTCCTGGGCTCAAGTGGTCCTCCCACCTCAGCCTCCCAAAGTGCTGGGATTACAGGTGTGAACCACCATGCCTGGCCTCAAAATGGCATTTTAATAGGGAGAATGGAGTACATTAATAGCCACTATGTCCCAGCCTATGACACAGACTTCATCTTTTAATAGTCATTTTCTATGCTTCTTTGAGAAATCAAATATCAAGGGTATAGACGATTCCTACCCAGTCCACACTACTCTCTTCTCTCAGTTCCCAGAGATACTACTTATACATTTATTACATATCCTTTCAAAACTCTTATCACAATTGTAACTTTTTCCCCTCAGCTTTTATTGTTTAGAGATTCATCACCATAAATGTAGTGTCTTATTAATCCATTTAGCTGCTATGTATTCCCTTTTATGAATATGTCCTATTTTGATTGACATTAAATTTGTTCTTAGTATTTTGCAAATAAAAATATTATATTGAGCATTTTCACACATGTCTGTGTTCATATGTGTAAACATTTCCCCAGGACAAACAGATGGTCCCTGATTTACAATGGCTTGACTTTGGATTTTTTTTTACTTTACGGTGGTATGAAAGCACCATCAGTAGAGACCATACTTTGAACTTTATATTTTGATATTTTCCTGAGCTAGCAATATGTGGTATCATACTCTCTCTTAATGCTGGACAGCCACAACTGCAGCTCCCCGTAAGCCCCATGATCACAAGGGTCAATAGCTGATACTGTACAGTGCACTGTGTTGCCCCATGAGTTTGCCCATCTGTAAACAAATGTAAGTGCTGAGTGCATTTATGGGAGGCTAGGTTAGGCTATGTTGTTCTGTAGATTAGGTGTATTAAGGGTATTTTCAGTTTATGATATTTTCAAGTTATCATGGGTTTATCAGGACATAACTCCATTGCGAGTCAAGGAGCGTCTGTATATCTAAATTTTTTTTATTAGTTCACAGGACATTAACTCTTTCTTGCAAAAGTGCTGACTTTAGTCATTGAGAATGTGCTTTAAGATGTAGAAGCACTGGAATCCTGAAGGTAGATCACACAGAATGCTCATACTATCAAAGATAAAAAGAAAACAGAGGGGCCAACTTCTTTGCTTCTTTGATGTGCATGGGAGGAAGTTCAACAAAGTTATCTTCCAAAAGAGTGAGAAGACACTTATTGGGCATAGAGGCAAACCTCGGAAAGGCCAGCAGGATGAGGTTGTGAGTCAGGCAATGGTCTTAAGGGCTACCTTGTCCAAAATGGCCTGGAGGCTCTGGGGGCTGAGGGGCCAGTAGGGACAAATGAGATTCAGGCTGTCCTTAGTGGGGCAGAAGTTGGCACTCGTAAGAGATGAATGGTAGCACAGGGCAGCAGGCAGAGAGATGGGCTGTTTCTCCAATCTGTCTTCTCTTCTCAATTCCTAGCACTGTGCCTGAGTTCAGCTTCTAATAGTCTACTCCCTTACTAAGGCAAGGTTTCGTGGCTGGTCATTGCCCCCTCCACATTTTGGCAAGATAGTTCCAAGGAATAGCTTTGCTTTGTAACTTCGTTGCCCAATACCATTCAGCAACTAACCATTATCACATTCATCAGTTACAACTAGAGTTTAGTTTGATATTCAGAGGCTTTGAAAGTTTGGCTTTAGCCTACACTTCCAGGCATTGTTCCTTGTTATTCTGTTTATTTGTAATTAATATTTAAATTTTTATTTAAGTTGTATATCTCATTAAAATTTTTTTTCATTTTCTTTAAGTTGTATATATGTTTTGAGAATCAAATAGTCCTAAAAGGTTTGTTACAAAAATAATAATACTGTCTAGCCTCCAAGCTATGTACTTTTTCGATTTCAGTGGATTTTCCTAAATTACCCTCTGAAGTAGCTGTAGCAATTTATATTCCCACTATAGCAGTATATGAGTTTCCATTGCCCAACCCCTCATCAACATCTAGTGTTATCAGAATGTCTGCTAAACTTGTGATTGTGAAATTGTATCACATTGTTATTTTAACTTGCTGTTCCTTGTTACTAATAAAAGGGAACATATTTTAATACATTTATTGGTCACTGAATTTAATATGTTTATTGGTCACTCTTTTTCTGATTGAGATGTAAGACTTTTAAAATACATTCCTTATATGAATTATTTCTTGCCTATTATATTCTATAACCTCCTATAAGTCTATGACTTATGCTTGTTTGTTCATAGTGGGATTTTTTTTCATCAAAGTTTTAAAAATTATGATGTACATTTTATTAATCTATTCTTTTATGTTTTGTTCATTTTATGTTGTGCTCAAGAAATCATTCATTATCCTGATATTGTAAAAATATTTAATTACACATATTTTTAGAAATTTTAAAGTTTACTTTTCCAGTTAAGTCCTTTAAGCTATTTGGAGTTCATTTTTGTGTATGGTGTGAATTTGTGACTTAATTTTATTTTTCCCAGGTTTTAACCAATTTTCCTAAAAGTTTTAACTTAACTGTCCACCACTTTTTCTCTTAACTTATAATGCAATATTCCAACAAATTGTTAGTGCATTAATTTATTTGAATAGAGTTTCTAATGTTAACTCATCCTTGCATTCCTATGATAAACAATTGGTCCTGATCTATTTTTTCAGTACACTGGTTAATTCAACATGCAAATGTTTTCTCTGAAATTTCTTCTGTAGTCAAAAGTAAGATTTTCATTATGATTTTTTTCATTGACTGAGGAATTATGTAGGAATGATTTTTAATGGTCCAAAAGCATTTGGAGGTTATCTTTGGTTGTCACTCATGTAATTGCACTCTACCAAGAGAATATAGCCTGTCTCATTGTACAAAAATTATTGTATATTTGTTACTTACTTTGTGCTCTGGCATGTGAAGTGTGTTTATGAATGTTACATTGGTCCCAACAGGACATTTTACTAATAGAAATCAGTGTGGTTATTTGCCTATTTACACAGTGTATAGAAACGTATACACATGTTTTCATGAGATGTCAAAGCAGTGTGCATCACTTGTTATCCCAAAGCTCTGTAAATACAAATTGTTGAAAAACAAATTCCAAACATACACTGCTTTTATCTAGATGGTCAGTTCCTGATGCCAAGAGTGTAAGGTATTAAGAAAATGGTACAACTTGAAGAAAACACAATTTCCTAAGAGGGATAAATGGCTGTCATGGGTACTGTGCCAAGCACTCACCAGAGTTCTAATATTTGGTGTAGGTCTGCTGGAATCCACTGTCAGCGCTAGGGATTTTTCATATCTCTATTTTTTTTTCTTATTCAAAAACCACACCATAAGCATATTAAATATACTCTCTGTCATTTTAACTTCATGAGTCAAAAAAGAGCTGCTATCTTCTGAATAATAATGGCATAATAAATTCCATTTTTAAATCATGTAAAGACCACTTTATCAGAAAGCTGTTTTGTTATTTCCTTTAGAAAACAGGTCTTTCCTTTGGAAAACGTCTTTGAATGGATGGACATTAGAAATCAGTCAAATTCAAATGTAACCTATTACTGAAAAATCAGTACAATGGCCAGTAAAGTGATATTTTTTCATCCATCAGAAAGTCAAAACTAAAAAAGGTCAGTGATATCCAGTGTTGGCCAGTGTGTGGATAAATGGATGTACTTCCTCACTGTTGGTGAAAGGTGGTACTATAAAACCTTTGATAAAGATCATGTGCTTATTTTTGACCGTGCGTTGTCCACCCTGCTCTTTTTACCATCTATATGTCCAAGTGCCTCTGGGGAATGTTCCCATTATCTGTGGGTAGAGCGGCAGCTCCTGGGAGGCTTTAAGGTATACTGGTTAAGGATATGGACTTTGCTGTCAGACCACTGTGAGTTTGACTTTGCCATTTCCTCTATTATCTTGGGAAAGTTACACAGCTTCCCAGAAACTCTTTCATCAGTTACTGCTATTTATGTGTAAAACCTCGTTGTATTTGGTACAATGGGATAGCCACAAGAGGTCAGCTTTGGGTTGAAACTGAGAAAGAAACAAAATAAGGGAATCCATGTGCAGAGATCAGAAGAGAACTGACATTTCCTGAGCCCCTACTATGTGTAGGTGCTCTCAAATATTAAATATATGTGTTCTCACTGTGCCTGTCACAACTATTTCATGAGGTCGTATGCCTATTTTATAGATGAAGAAAGAGTTTTTCCCAATATCATACAATATTTCAGAAGTAGAACCAACATCTGTCTGAAACCAGAGTCAATGCTTTTAACTACTATTAACACCACTCTTCAGGGCCTCAGACACAGTAAAGGGGAGCCACGAGAGGCCCACGTGAAAACACTGGATAACTAAGGGAACGGGGAGGCCTGGGCAGAGGAGGAAAGGCTGAAGGCCACTTGGTCTTGATAGCTGGATATTGGTCCAACCATCTGGTTCATCACAGGACCACAAACCCAGACACCAGACTGGCAGAGCCCACAGTCAATGACTGAGAAATAATTTTCAGGTGCTCCTGAGGATAAAGAAAATTGGTTTTGAAAAATCCTTGCAAAAATATAATGGGGTTATTTCAAGTAGTCTGCTATCTTTCTAAGAACAAATCAGAGGGATGTCAGTCAAAAAAATGCAATCCAATCTCAGAGGGAATGGGCAGCCATTAGGGAATACTATTAGTCTCCAAAGAACTTTAGACTGTTGTTTACAAGAAAAGTATCTGAAATCAGACTTGCAATGATTTTCTGTATTTGAAATAGATAAAATAATAAATATTCCCAAAATGAATTTATGCAATGTTTGGGGTATCATGCCCAGAGTAGTTTTTTATTTGAGAATGAGGGGCAAAAATAGGGCTTGAATCATTATTGAATCAATGTCACACATTCCCACAAAAAAAGGAGTCATTTCTAATGCCCTCACCTTTTATATATACCAAGGAAAATGCTAGTTTTGTATTGGAAAAGCATATAAAAGATCCACAAGTCCTAAAATATGGTGATTTTATTGGAATGCTTTTGATGCCTTCATTGTCACCTTGGTGAACCAGTTTTGCTGCTACCAGTTGCTGGTAAGGTGCGAATGACACAGCACGAACAATGACCTGAATAGCAATTTGGAAATCTTTACCTTAGACAACTTGGCTACAATTACACAATTCAAAAGTGTGGGTACCTACAATCCATAAATAAAAGAAACTAATCTTTTGACAAAAAGAATGTTTAATAGCTTTAATAAAAGACTCCTCCAACAAAACAAATTCATAAAATCTGTAGTAAACCTGCTGTCTCAGTTCAAGCTGCTATAACAAAATGCCACAGATTAAGTTGCTTAACAACATTGATTTCTCACAGTTCTGGAGGATGCAAAGTCCAATATCAAGACACCAATTGATTCAGTTCCTGGTGAGAGCCCCTTGCTGGCTTGCAGACAGCCACCTTCTTACAGTGTTCTCACATGGCAAAGAGAGACAGAGAGTGAGTGCCCTGGTGTCTCTTCCTTTTCTTATGAGGACACTAACTCCACCTCATGACATCATCTAACCCTAATTTCTTCCCAAAGATCCCACCTTCAAATATTATCACATTGAGGGTTAGAGCTCCAACATATGAATTGGGGGGGAGGGGGGCGGGACACAAATATTTAGTCCCATAACACCAGACAACTATTAACTAAAGAAGTTTTATCCCTCAAAAAACTAACCTGATTTGCTTCTGATTTCAACCAACTCTCTGAATATTGGTTGTTGAATAAACATTTAAAGTTCTTACTAGTGCTAGATTTTCTTTAGTTCCTGCTCCCTGGTCGAATTTATATTTACTCCTACTTAAACTGTCCACTTTTGCCTAATGATGGTCACTTCTTCCTCAAGAGCTGTCATTTATCCCATCCAACTGCCTCCTCTAGCAAGAAAATTGAGAAGCATTCTCCTTTGACAAATGAATATCCATTAATAAGCTATACTCACACACTCACATTTCTTCTTTTTTTTTTTTTTTTTAAGAGGGACAGCGTCTCACTCAATTGTCCAGGCTGCAGTGCAGTTACACAATCATAACTCCCAGGAACTTCAAACTTCTGGTCTCAAGTGATCCTCCCGCTTCAGCCTCCCAATTATCTAGAACTGCAGGCTTCTGCCACCATGCCTAGCTATATATATACACACACACACTATATATACATACACACACACAAACATATACACATACACACATATACTATATATACACACACAGTATATACATATATACTATATGTATATATACACACTATATATACACGCATACTATATATACACACATATACTATATATACACACTATATATATGTACATACTGTATATGAATGTATACACACACACACATATATATATATATTAGAGACTGGGTCTTGCTATATTGCCCAGGCTGGTCTTGAACTGTGTGCCTCAAGTGATCTTCCTGCCTCAGCCTCCCAAAGCTGGGATTACAGGCATCACCCACCATACCTGGCCCTCCCATTTCCTTTATCTAAACAAATGTAACACAAAACATCTTTTAAGACAAATTACAGTCTATTTAACTAAACTTGAATTTCCCAAAACATTACTATCAAGGGGTGGACCTGCTTCTTAATAAGGTTTCAAATGCATTCATGAGGAGTTCTCAACCTTGTCTTGACAAGGAAGTACTGCTGACTGGCCCAGTCTCACCATCGTCCACCGAGTTGTGGAAGAGGCTGCAGAGAGTGTGAGAGGGCCCTTGATTGGTGGGTGCAGAGCCAGCTCTGCCAGGTCGAAAGCTTCTCAGGGAACACTTGGCAATTGCAGCCTATGTGTCACCAGCTTTTATGTATTCTCAAACTTCCAAGAGAAAAGTCCACAGCACCTGTCCACGAGATAATTACTTATAGAAGGACTATGAAAGCATATATGTAGGGGTTGCCTAGAGGAGATACAACCCCAATCTTTTCATTAATTTGCATTTTTTTTCAGTCTTTCCTATACTTTAGCAGTCTTAGACTCTTTAAGGACACATCTGTTTTTCATGCAAAGCTTCAATTCACATGTACAAAAAGACATTTGTGTATACAAATGAGATAAGGGTAACCAAATCTCCTGTATCCACATGTACACAGGTGTCAGTGTTTTAATGGAGAGTTACTGAAGAGCACACTTAAAATGTCACATTTCATAAAACTTTCCCCCATCCAAAGACATAAAAACTTAGCTGCATTTATTTGTAAAACTGAAATTACTCTCAGGGAGATTTAGTTCACCTTCTAATGTCAACCGAAACAAATTTGGAATTTAAAGGATATGAAACTACAGATATCCTTTTTAAAAAAATATATCATATTAATGCTGAATGAAGCATTAGAAATCAGGACATTCTCATTAGTTGTATATAAGTTGTCTCCAAATTCGGCTCGGTATAAAATTCTCTGGAATGTGGGCTCATGTTAGAATGAGTTTTTAGTGCTAAAATTAGCTATTCCCCTTTCTGATCCAGAGGGGAAAGCTGTCAGAAGTCCCATCACAGGGTATGTTTAGTCCCCCACATTCAATGTTTGTTACAAATCAGGAAGTAGAGAGAGGACTTGGCTCTCTCAACCCCTCACTCATGCTACAATCATATCATCCTTGTCACAACTCATTTGGTAAAACTCTTCATAGAGTCAGTGAGTTCACAATTGCCTATAAAACAAAATCCCTGTGCGATAAACTCTGCCATGCCCTTCATATGTCAGTGCGGCTGCTCATGTATCATTAACACAATCAAATCCATCCCCACACCTTAAGTCACTGCTTGGGTTTCCCTGTTAATGCATTCCTGCAGTGCCTGCCTTTAATGTTCTGACTGTGCTCAGAATAAAAACGACTGGGTGTCCCCACTCTGTATATTCTGAAACTGAAAAGAATCAATTAAACTAGCCATATTTCCATCAGGGGGGCTGCTGCTGCTCCCCAAACAGCTTAAGCTGTCTTCTCATAGTTTATGATGTCAGCAGGATCTCTCGATTGAAATACAGCCTTAAATCTCACCTACCCCCTTGCTGGCCCTCTGTCTGCAGTATATATTATTCTTGTAGTTTTTAGAGACAGCTGTGTGAATTAATGAACTGATGTGAGAATCAGAGTTGGCCTGGAGCCCCACTTAAAAGTCATGTCGATGACCTCATAAAAACAGCAAAGAATGCTTACAGCTTGCTTGTAAAAATAAATCCATTTCTTAATAACTCAGAATGCCCACAGAATTCAGCACATATTTTAACCCCAAATGATTATTTCATAAGAATGAAAATTTCCCATGAAAAAGACATTTAGCTAACCCAGGCAACTATAAACTTTAATTGATATTTCACAGTATGTACTAGTTTGCTCTCTAGGGAGTGTAGAATATCATTCTTGCACCTGCACATTAACTCCAGAGTTATAGTATTTCAACCATTAAACATTTTTCATTAAAGCACTTCATATAGAATTAGTCTAATCTGATTTTAACAAAAGTATTCTATATTTAGTTTTTCACACTGTATTAGTGTAAACTGTTAGAACTAGAAAGGCAGCGATTTTGTTCACTGGAAAAAGCAAAAGGGTGGTCTATATCCACTCACTTCAAAGATGGTCCTTACTGCGTCTACCATCCTTTGAAACAAACACAGCATTTATCAACTAAGTCACTCCTGGGCAAATCGTAGGCTCTGAAGAAGCCGAGACACATGGTGAGCTCAGCTGGTTTGCAAATTTGCTCCTTTTCCCATAAAACCCTGCAAAGCAGGCAAGGATGCAGAATATTTTGGAGAGGCTGGAATTGAGAAAATGTGCAAAATTTTGCATCTTATGGTTTCAGTTTTATAGCTGTTATCTCGCCGGCAATCTTAGGTGAACAGCTGCAGGATTTTAGGATGTGTGACTTTAACCAAAAGGAAAGGGCCTTTCTAAATGCTTCAAGTTAGAATTGGAGAGAAGCAAGCAGCTTAGGAGCTCACTTGGAATCTGAGGTTAAGTAATATTTAAAGAAAACCAACCTACTCCAAATAACCTCTTTCTCCCTGAAATGTTAAACTCTATTCTTTCTCAGTTAGAATATGAACTTCTTAGAATTGAGTACACCTGAAGTAAACGAAAGTTGCTTTTCATGAACAATAGTTGTAAGTTTTCTCAAATGGACAAGTCCATGAATGCTTCCTGACTTGGTTTCTTTGGGTTTAGCCTTTACTTAAGAAAGCATATTAATATATTTTTATTGATACTTCAACTTGACATGCAATGAGATCTAATGTGATATTTGATAGAATCAATCATAGTTAATTCTGTTACACAGATATTAATGAGCTTGACTTTAGCAAGAAAATGACCCAGTGTGCCAAATAAAGATGTTCCATCAGATACTTATTCATATTAGAAAAAGAAATTTTAAGGAATAAAAAGATTTCCATTAGGCTTATTAAAATATTGGATCTTCTGACACAGTTCTAATAAAATGTATAGTGATTGACTTCACACAACATAAATCCCTCATTGCACTCTCCTCGGGCTTGGTAGGTGCACACAGTGTTTTTGTTTGTTTGTTTGTTTGTTTTTTAAGTTAAAGCATACAAATATCCCAATATTTGACTTTTTGACCTACAAACATGGCTCTTTCATATGACTCAATCTAGCAGTTCCAAGGGCTCTCTGAGTGATACCCGAAGTGGGAACCAAGCAGGAAAGGAAGTCACTGGAGTAAAGCGGGACAGGGCACAGAGAAAGCTACAAAGACGGACCCCACAAAGGGAGGCCTTAGTTAGTAGAGTCAGGGAGCAAAAAGCCACCAGAGTGGGAGACCTCTTGCCCACACACTAGGGAATCAATCTTACCTTAATGTGTAAGAAATAGTTTGCCATGTTATTCTCAAGAGAACATCTGGACATTATTGTTGTAAAGCCTTGGAACCCGGTGTAGGGTCTGGAAAATCTCTTGCCGTCTGATCCTTTTCTGACAAGTAAGAAAAGGGTGACCTCACATTCCTCGGCAGGGTGTGGCTGTGAAGGCCCCTTGCACAGAGGAACCACTCTGGTAGTTTTTTATAAACTACTGTTACCTTTAGTGGCTGTGGCAGTGGGAATAAAAACAAGTCCAAGCCACTGGGCCAAGCCAAGTGGCTGACCGGGCAAATGAGAGGCAGTGAGGATGAGCCCTGGAATGCAATGCCCCTGCCTGGGTGGTCTCTGTACAGAATTCTAACAAGCCAGTGTGAGGGGCTGAGGAAGTGCTTCTTGTTTTCCTGGAATTAACTCCTGCAGCCTGCGTATGAGGGCAAAAGGAGAGTGGCACTTCCATTCCAGGTTTGAAGATTTCCAAAACCCCAATTCGGGATAATTGGGACAAGCATCCCCCTCCTCACCAATCTCCTCTCTCCCCACACACATCAGTACAAGAGGAGGATGGATGATAAAGAAGTGGGTCTTACAAGGAACACAGAGTATGTGGAGCATCAACTATATCTTCTCAAATTGATGTGGCCAGCTGGTCCCTCTTCCTACAAGACCGAAGCATGCCTATCTGGAAATTGTCACTTGTATGAAAGAAACTGGGTCACAAAACCAGCAGAGTCCCCACTGGGGCATGCAGAAAGGGGCCAGAAAGAGATAGTAGGGAAGTGCAGGGGACAAACATCTTGCCAGGAGCGGGCCAAGAAAAAGAAACATTCATAATCTGTTTCCTTCTTCTTCTTCTTCTTTTTCCCAACCCAAATCCATAGCTGAGTCAGTTGAGGAAGGTGGTTCAGCAAGCAGTCTCAACTGGCTGGGAATCTGAACATGAAACACTTTTAGTTTTCCAATACATACTCTCATTGCTTGTCTGTCAAATGCTCCCCTCTAGCTGGCTTTCAGTTTTCCTTAATAGTACATGTCTGAGTCCATCTCTTTAAGCCATTTCAATTTATCAAAACTATTCTGTATTAGCTCTTAAAGTATACTTTAGTGCTGTTTTGTTTCTAAACTTGAATCTCATATTCATTTTAGGCTTTCCTAATTCACAAATCAGCACAGCCAGAGGGGCCTAGGGTGGAGGCAAGATGGGACGCCTTCTTCTGTATGCCTTCTCCTTTTAGGTTTGGCAGGGGGAGGAAAGAGGAGACCAGATAGTGTCAACCTCCTTGGAGACTGTGACGAGGTTGTCCTCGTTTTCTGTCCTTTTTCACAGCTTCCCCATGCAGCCATGGGTGGCTTACAGTACCCTCTCTCTGTCAAGTGTCCAAATGTCAGCTAGCCCAGAGCCAAGGGGTGGGATGGGTGCAATGTTGGTTCTTCAGCATCACTGAAGATCCAGGACTAGCTCTAATACCCCAGGTCTTAGAACAGTCGTGTTAGTAGTCCCTCAAACCCACTCTGGATAGACTGACTTGGTCCTGAGTCCTCAGCCTTCACTAAAACTCTGCTAGTGCTGGCATGAGGTAAATGGAATGGTGAGTGAATTTGTTGCATTTAGCAGGGGTGATCAATGTAGTCAAATATCTTCTGAAAATGCACTAGAGTGCCCATAAACCAGAGGATGGCACATAAGATTCACCTATTCAGGGAAAAATATTTCAGGGAGTGAAATATTGCTGTACTAAGCTGAGTTGTTTCAAGGAGGGGTTCTTAAGAAGAACCCTCTGTCATTGCTGTCCCTTTGTGTTGTTTCCCCATGGTACTACAGGAAACCATAGAGGCAGAAGGGAAGGAGAGACAAGGGGAGGAAGAGGGTGAAGATAGCAATTGGAGCATGAAAAATTGAAAAATAATACAAGGAATATATGTAAATGTATTATTGATTTTGACAAGGAATATATGTAAATGTATTATTGATACTTTTCCTTTTTTACAACTAATACCAGGAAAAGCGAGGAAAAATTATAGGAAAAGCACATACCTGAGTTGAGTTGGCCTGTGGTCCTAGCAATCTCTACCCACCCATATGACAGATTTCAATGTGTGTTTGAACTTAATATCTAAGAAGATATCTATAAAAGAAAATTTTCAGGAAGCCCAGGGAGTGGGAAGCATTGCACTTGTTTTGCAGCGAGGAGACAACTGTTCGATCCTTGGGTCTCTCCTCCTACTCCACAATTACACTGGATGCTACTTTGAATCACACATATTGCTTATTTGTAGTAACAGTGAATTAGATAGCTACTGCTACAATAATGCTGCGTGGCACTCAGCTTCAACAATCCCAGCAGTAAAGATGTGCAGGTAAGTGGGGATCGGCTGGGCCCAGCTTGGGGCTTAGCTCTGCTCCTTGTGAATGTCATCCTCCACTGGAGAACATCCTCCAGTTCAGGCCAGTCTTCTCACGCAGATGGCAGAGGTACAAGAGGGTAAGACCAATAAAAGCACTTTCCAGGCCTTGACTCATGAAATTTCCACTAACTTTCCAATAACCAAAGCCACCCCCAGGGATGAACCCAACTATGGGGACTCTACCTTTTTATTGGAAGAACTACAAAATTAGAGGGGAAGCGCATGGAGGCAGACATGAGTGAAGAACTGGGGCCATTAATGCAATCTGGAAAACATGGGAGCTGACATTTTGGAAAAGACAGGTGAGGTTAAATAGGAAATTAAAATGTATCCCCTAATCCTACCATCCATAGATGACCACTCTTAACATTTCGAGTGTATTATTCCAGTATTTTTTCCTAGGGATATAAAAATTATTTTTTTCAAACTTGAAATCCTACTAAAAATACAATTATGGGGGTTTTAAAAACTCATCAAATTATATTCAAAGACTTCTTCTGTCATTGAATATTTGCAGACAATTGGCTTCTGTTGTCTATAAGTTAGTCCAGCATAAAGATATGCTGCATTTAATTTAAACATTCTGCCATTGTTGGACATTTAGTTTGTGGACACTATTTTCCGAACAAGTAGTGGGGATACCCTCTGACAATCAGAAGACATTTTTCTGAGCCATAGAGCATTTAGGAGTGTTCTGAAAGGGCAGGTTGTGCAGTAGGTTGAAAATCCAAGCCCGAAAAAAAAAAATTGTAATACACTTGTTGTAATGCACTCTCAGGAATCTGTTTCTTCTTCATAAAAGGCATATCAGCCATCTCTTAGATTTTTCATAAGCTTTTTAATTTCTTTCATAGCGATGAGGTCTCATTATGTTGCCCAGGCTGGTCTCAAATTCCTGGGCTCAAGCGATTCTCCTGCCTGGCCACCCAAAGTGCTGGGATTACAGGCGTGAGCCACTGAGCCTAGCCAGGAAGCTATGTTTTTGACACAGGGAAACAAGAAAAAATGTGATATTGCATACAAGGTAACATAGGATAACACATCATGCCAAAATATGTTAATTTAACTTTATAGTGTTCTGCTTTGTATGTATTGCCTTCCTAAGTAATAGAAACACACTAATAGTCAGAACTTTGATGTCTGAGTGATGTTTCAAAGGTTTTCTAATGACTGTGCCAGTTAATCAGGGGAAATGCAATGAATAGTTGGTCAATCATTTAGAAGTTGATTTATTTTTTTAATTAAAAAAATAGCTAAGGCCCTACTAACACAAAATCCCTGCTCTATTGATTAGTAATGTCTTTCAAAATTCAAATATGCCCTGGGAGGAGAACGTGTTAAGTCAATTATCTGTCATTTACAACTTACTATGATTATTAGGTCATTTCAAAATACAGCCAATACTGAAAAGGGGGAAACTGCATACAATTGTAAAACCCAAAGGGCTCACTGAGTGTAGAGAGTAGGACTTCAGACTAATTACTGACAAATTAGTTTTCATTCGTATTGGCTAATGAGTGAGAACATGGGAGCGAGTCCCTGCACCCGCTGCTTCATGGGTCCTTGATGCTTTTATATTAATGGCTTGTGTGCATGCAGTTACTCATTCTAGTCACTAGATGGTGGTTTTGCGCATAATAGCTCCGCTTTGCAAACTTTCCTCCTTGATTTATTGGAAATGTAAGATGTACCCCATCTTCTTAACTAATTACCTTTTTTCGTTTTTGTTTACAAAAATTATAACTTTAGTTATAGAATATAAAATACTTTGTATAAAATATGTCAAAGCAATCGAAAACATTTTCAAATATGAATCTAACCATGAAATTTGCCTCAGCCTTCTTTGTAATAGAGTATGAAGATGCTTTCAGAAAAAAAAGGAGTCATTTGACTTCAACTCCCACTCTTCTGAATCAACAGATCATCTGCTTAAAACAGTGTAACATGTATGAAAGCACAGCTTAGTAAGGGTTTCAGCTGAAATTAAATGCTATATTAAAAGTTTAGTTCTTGGGCCGGCCGCCGTGGCTCACGCCTGTAATCCCAGCACTTTGAGAGGCCGAGGCAGGAGGATCACGAGGTAAGGAGATTGAGACCATTCTGGCTAACATGGTGAAACCCCGTCTCTACTAAAACTACAAAAATTAGCTGGGCGCAATGGAAGGCCCCTGTAGTCCCAACTACTCAGAAGGCTGAGGCAGGAGAATAGCTTGAACACAGGCGGCAGAGGCTGCAGAGAGCCGAGATCAGGCCACTGCACTCCAGCCTGGGTGACACAGCAAGACTCCATCTCAAAAAAAGAAAGAAAGAAAGAAAAAGTTTAGTTCTTTATAAGAAAGAGTCATGGGTTCCAATGTCACAATGAAACTTTTTTTGTTTTTTTGAGATGGAGTCTCACTTTTGTTGCCCAGGCTGGAGTGCAATGGTGTGATCTTGGCTCACCACAACCTCTGCCTCCTGGGTTCAAGCAATTCTCCTGCCTCAGGCTCCAGAGTAGCTGAGATTACAGGCATGTACCACCATGTGGGTCAGGCTGTTCTTGAACTCACGACCTCCAGTGAACCACCTGCCTTGGCCTCCCAAAGTGCTGGGATTACAGGAGTGAGCCACCGCACCTGGCCTCACAGTGCAATTTCTTTACTGAAAATATGACTAATATGACTAATTGATTCTTCCTTTTTGCATCCCAGTTTTGGGGCACAGTTATTTTTAAAATGTTGGGCTCATGGTAAACATCTTTTTTTTTTTTTTTTTTTTTTTTTTTTTT
>NW_012117822.1:225899-260857 GCF_000951035.1 Colobus angolensis palliatus | reverse complement strand
CTCTCATAAAGTTCTACCCACACTCCCTCTTTGCTTTACTTTTTTTTTTTTTTTTAATATGGAATGCTTCACGAATGACTCTCCCCCTTTTCAAGAATACCAACACACCAGGTTTTGATTGGGAACCCTTTGAAACTGTTAGGCAGTCCAACAGTGAAAGCACAGACATTTCTTTGCAGTGCTGATATTCAATTGTAACATGTTATAATCAGCATTCATGTAGCTTTCCTCACATGGAAGCTAATAGCTTTCCAAGGATGCTGCATGTCCACAAACAAATAATTGTTTCTGTATGACTATAAAGCAAGTTGTGCTATCCTTTGAGTACTGAGAATTTGTGTGTCTTATTAGCTATCTGATGTCTTGTCTTCTGTATGTGACTGGAAACTCCTAGTTGGAAACTCCTAGTTGGCATAGTGTGCCATTTCCTGTGTAACTATATGTTGATTCAATAAATATATGCCTGGCCACTATTGGCCAAACAAATAGAAATAAATGCTTACTGATGCTCTTAGCATATTCATCAACAGACAGTATGTCATATGTAATTGCCTCACCTAGAAAAAGAAGAAAATGTTGCTCATTCCTTACCTCCTCATGGTGGTTCTAATGTTCTTCCAGGCTTTCATTAGCCACGAGGATTCAGCCTATGGATTGGAAGCTATACTAGATGACTAGAAACATATTTCTTCCAATTTTAAAATTCCATGATCCCATGAAAATCAAGTTATGAGAAATTATGATGTTGGGAGCTCCACTGGTATTCTCAAATGAATGAAGTCAATTGATAGTATTTCCAAGTATTTTGCATTATATATGAAGGTGTCACTAAAAAGTGCTAAAAATATCCATTAATCTAATCACTTAGGTCAAATAAAGAATAAATTCAGTGGGATACAAATGGAAAAGGAGGAAAGAGAAATCAGTTAAGAATTGTACATCAGTGTAGTTCTATGGAGTATTTAATGTAATCAGCATATGGCAAAATATAATATGTTTAATTTCCAACATGATATATTGGTGTAGTACAGACCTAACAACTTTCATGGTCTAAGCACAGATTCTATTATTTAAAAGCACATCCCTGTCCACATTACTTGGTAATTTGCTTTTCTTTCTAATATTTGTTATACTTGCCAAAACCAAAATTGCTGTAATTGCAAGAAGAATAATATTACTACTGCTTTTGATAATTTTCTATAATAACAAGAAGATAAATAGCTGTAGTTATTTATGTACAAGAAGGTACACATTCTTATATTTCTTCCATGCAAGTGAGAATATTCAGTCAAGGCAGAATTATACAATTTGCATTTTTAAAAAATTGAAGCTGTTCATTTGAAATTCCTCAAACTCATATCATGCCTTCCATTCTGCACTTCTGAGTTTCTCCTTGCCTCTCTTGACTTTCACTGCTCAGGGAGGCTCCACCTTCCCATAGTAGACTCTCTTCCTTCCTGTTTTCTTCTGCCCTCAGCTGTATCTTTGACCTCTCCTCTTTATTATATTATTCCTGTTTCAGATAAGCAATATCAAGTTTCCTTACTTGTAAAAATAACAACCACCTTCGTTAAACCTATATCCTCCTCTACGTACTAGTCCATCTATTTCTTCCTCTTTATAGCCAAGTTTCTGGACATAGATGACACTTGCCACCTCTTCTTCATACTTCATTCATTCTCTGAATCCACTGCAATCTGATGTCCACTTTTACTACTCTGCTGAAGTCATCCCTATCAAGGTCAGTGATAACCTGCTAAGTCACAAACTGATTCAACTCTTTTTGTTCTTATCGTAACCTGGTTGACAATGCATCTGAAACTCTCCTATCGCCTGGTTTCATAGTTAGCAGATTCAGCTAATACTCACATGAATCTGGCCACTGTACACACATGCATGCACACACCACATACAAACAATTTTACTTACAAGAAGACAGATCAATTATTTTTCAAGTACAAAATAATACAAAGTATAATTGAACAAACACACCCACAATTCAGAATACCTGTTAATATTGTATCATATTTGCTATTAATCTCTTTTCCCTAATTATATATTTAGAAAAATTACGTAAGTAATATGATCTGTATTTCCCTTAAAGACATACAAAAATATTGCATTTCAGAAAAAGCTAAAGCCACTTTTATTCACCACCTTTATTTAATTCTATTTCCCTCTCTGCCCCCTCTCCTCACACAAACATTATGTGAGACTGGTGTATAACCTTCTGCTTCACTTTAAATTTTTACTTACACACACAGGTAGCCACATGTTATTTAGATCTGTGTGCATTTTCTAAATCTATATAAATTTAGATAATTCCATAATTGAAATTTCACGTTTCTTGCTTTTTTCATTTAACATTATTATTTTTAGGCCAATCTACATTGATATATATAAAGATCAAGTTCATGCCATTTAATTGTAGTAATACATTATTCTGTGACACTGCTGCATTTTATATACACAATCCTTTAATAGTGAGTGTTTAGACTGTTTCTAGTACTTCTATTGCAAAGAAGGCTGAAACAAATCTCTTTGTGTCTTATATGCACATGTGGAAGTTTTTCTCAGGTGTACATACTGGACTGGGCCTGGCATTGCTGGGCCTTCTCCCCTCCTACAGATTTGCCTCAATTAGGTGTTTTGGGTTCCATTGCCAAAGCTGTCTTTCTATAATAAAACCCTAACCATGTGACTTTCCTTCTTAAAATCTTCTACTGACTCCTCATTCACTTCTAAATAAGTGGCACAGTCCTTGGGGTGTTTTGTAAGGTCTTTTTTTCATCGGGCTTCTACATACCTGCCTAGGTTCATTTCTCACTCCCTTAACCTACACTCTAGTCTTATTGAGCTACTCTCAGTATTTCTGCATTTTCTGAGTACAACACCTTGGTTTCTGTTTCCCTGCATGTGCACGTTGGTGCCCTAGGTTTTGAATACTCATTCCCCATAGTCTTTGCCTGCTAACTTCTCATGCTTCAAAATTCAGGTCAGATGCCAACCCCTTTGGGGATCCTGCTTTTTTTCTCCTTCTGTGATAATTTAGACATTCAAAACAAACAAAACAGGCATCTCCTAATAATTACCTGCCAAGATTAACTCTTCAGTATTGTCTTCCCCTATGTCCATACATGAGGATAAAGAACCTACAAGATGCTCTGTCCACAACAGGTAGCAGATCAGGCATAAATGCCCTGGAATAAATCCATGGTCAGTTTCCTTTTTTTTTTTTCTTTTTTTTCACTGAGAACACTGGAATTGGAAGCAAAATGCATACAACTGCTATTTAAGGCCAAATTAAAGCACTCCACTATTTTAAGAGAACAGTGTTTTACCCTTTTGCCTGTTATGTGACTGCATCCTGCCCTATCCTTCCTCTCTTCTCTCACATATGCAATTATGACTTCTAATGACACAACTCAAAAATTCTTTTCTCAGTGTGGGGCTGCAGTTACTATTGAAACAGGTGCGCCTTGCTTCACACAATCTCCATGAACAAAGGACACAAAAGACTCATTTGGACTAAAATGATTTCACAGATTCTGGACTTTGCTGTATCTTATTTATGAAAGAGTTTCCTCCTGCAGATGTGAACTGTGTAAATAGTCAGAACTGATCGATTCCTCCACAGATAAGTGCATTTCACACATAATCAAGAAAAACTATCATTTGAAATATGGGAATAAGAGTGCAGTCTTGATCCACTGTGAGAGTAGCCAAGCATCAAGCTCTATGAAGGATTGCATTTCCAAAGCCTGCAGTGAGAGGTTCTGACTATGGGGAAAAGTGAAAGAAGAAGGAAAGTTTGCTTACTAATCACACTGAGAGAAATTTCCATGGTAAATAAATAAAAAGCTTCCCTTTTTCTTACATACTATTCAATGACTTTCAACAAGAAACTTTAGTGAGTGCCTACTATGTGCCAGGCACTGTTCTAGGCACAACTATTACAGAAATAAGGGGGTGGGGGTGGAGTAGGGTCAAGAAAATCACAGTCCAGGGGAGGATACATAGACTTAAACAAACAATTAAACCAAGTGTGATAGATGCTAGAATGATGGCAGGGCATAAAATTTGAAAGCGTAAAGAAAAGTTTCCATTACTGGGTATAAATGCAAAGGAAAATAAGTTGTCCTACCGAAAATACACATGCACCCTTATGTTCACTGCAGCACTATTCACATTAGCAAAGGCCAGGAATCAATACAGGTGCCCATCAACTGTGGATTGGATAAAGATGTGATATGTATCCAGCATAGAATACTATGCAGCAATGAAAAAGAACAAAATCATGTCCTTTATAGCAAAATGGTTCCAGCTAGAGCCATGATCCTAAGTGAACTGATGCAGGAATAGAAAACCAAATACCACATGTCCTCAGTCATGATTAGGAACTAAGCATAAAGTACACATGGACATAATGATGAGAATATGTGCTGCGGAATACAAGAGTAGGGAGGGAGGAACTGGGCAAGGGCTGAAGAACTACTTACTGGGTACTATGCTCACTACCTGGGAGATGGATTCATTTGTACTCCAAACCTCAGCATCACACAATATTCCTTTAAACCTGCACATGTACCCCCTGAAGCTATAATAAAAGTTGAAAAAAAAAAATTGAGATGAAGTTAAAAAATAAAAGAAATGAAAAGAAAACATTCCTGAGACTTGAGTGACTGGGGCACAAGCCAGGAAAGGGAGGAAAGCATGCCACTTAATACATAAGGTGGCTTGCAAGGCATAATAAGTTGCTTAGTAAACCAGATTTGTCATCAGTAGCAGACTCTATATGAGAGATGTAGAGACCTGGAGAGGGAATTGGAAATGATGCCCGCCATTGTCCAGAAGTCTCTCAAGGGGCATATCTTCCTAGCCAAGGAGCACACCATGTGTAAGATGCTATACTGATGACAGCTGCCACCATGGCACATTCTGAGGCTAGAGTGCAAAGCAGAATCCTCATGCGAAAATAGAAGTTCCTCTGGGGCTGGCCAGCCTGTGAGCTTCAGCCTTCAATTCCTTTGTGATTCCCTAAACCTGGCCAGCAGCTGTCACATGTCGCCTTGGGCATAACCTTCCAAAGGTACACCTACACACAAGCACTGACCAACCCTGGGACTCCTGAGAGTGTATTTCGCTCCTGAGCAGAGAGGAATAGCTCCTAAGCACGTGGAAACTTCTCCCAGTTTCACTCCTGCTTTCCTTCAGCATCAGCTCCCATTCTCTGCCATGCACTGTGCAGCCTGCCTGGATTCTCACTGTACCTTGGGATTCACCCTGATTTCCTACGATGTTTTAACTTGCACATTTTATTCCCTATTCCTGTAATAGCCTTTCTTTCATTTTGCGACTGAGGAAAATCTACACATCTTTCAAAATTCAGATAACTTATCTGAGTCTTCTTTAATCAGAATGAGTCATTTCCTCCTCTGTGCATTTAAAACTGCTAATATATCATTTTGGTACACTGTTTTATAATATTAGCTTCACAAATTGAATCCCTAACATTGCCAAAAGCTCCCTCTCCACCTGACACCCAATATGCTGTTTCTGTTCTTTATTCTTGCAAATAGCACCTCCACCTGTCTGATGCGGACATTGAACATCACCCTCGACCTGATTTTTAAGGGGTTATCAAACCTAATTAATTTTGCCTTCTAAATATCTCTTACGTTTATTTCTCTTTTTGCTTCATCACTATCCTAGGTTATTATTTCTTCCTTCTGCTGTTGGTTTTGTTTTTCAACTAACCAATCCACCTCCAGGCTACAATTCCTCCTGGCTTTGGGGAGGCACTATAGCAGGGGTAACTGCATGGACTCTCCTGCCTGATTACCTTGATTTGGATCTCAGTGTTGCTACTTAATGTGCATATAGCTTAGTAAAAGAAGAAATGCTAGTATTCGCCTCTTAGTTTGCTGGAAATGAAATGCAGTAACATATGTAATATGCCTAGAATAATACCAGGCACAGAATAAGGACTTTTTAAGGGTCAATAATTTTCATTATTCTTCCAGCACCTGTGCTACCTTGAGAATGATTTTCAAGTCTGCTTTTTTGCAAATCTGATAGCATCCCTCCCCTGGAAAAATGCTGCTGAGACTTCCTGTGGTCTCTGGAATTTAGTGAGGTTTGTACAACCCTCCATGATCTACTGTGGACTTCCCCAACCCTGTGCCAGCCTTCTCCCTCCTACTTTCACAACACCCTGTGCTGCAGATGAGGAGTCACCAGCTCTTCCCTCGCTGCCTACTCTTCAGCCTCTTTTTCTGGTAAGTTACCTCCCTAGAGGACATTCCCCCTCCATCCATATGACTGATTCTAGTTTATTCTTCACAATCTGTTCCTAAGTCCAATTCACTATCTGAGGAGCCCAGGAAAACAAATAAACAAACAAACAAACAAAAATAGGTTTCAAACATGCTAACAAACACATTTGAATTTAAAATTGTATATAATATTATTTGTAGGTTGTAAGACAGGATGGTTATTGGGGCTTTTCTTTTTTTCCCATTGTTGGTATCATCCTGTCCAAGTTTCTTCTTAACTGACCACCAAATAGCTCTATGACTTATGCTTTCTCCAATTAAAAATCTTTTGGTTTTCAGTATTTAGAATAATATCTTTGTTGAATGATATTTCAACAAAGGATTATTTTGTGAAATAAGATTATTTCATTTTAAGATCATTCAAAATTCATAAGAATGTTACAAATTCAATCAATTTGGAATAAATAGGGATTAAAGAAATCTGGGGCTGTGACGCTTTTAATGATTAACATTAATTCAACATATTAACATCCTTTCTCTCCTGCCCCTGAGAACACACAAAAATGAGAGAGATTAAAAAACAAAAAACAAAACAAAATAAAACCTCTGTCCTTAAATTGCCAAGGCTGATAAGGAGATGGGCACATTAAGCCACAGCCTGAAGGGATTGATGAATGTTTCAATAGTACACAGCCTGATATGGGAACAGGGGGTAGGAAGGCATTAACTCTGCATACAGGTGAAGGTGAAACCCAGGTAGATCAGGAAAGAATAAGCAAGATTTCCTTGTGCATCAGTTGAAGGAAGTGCTCCAGGACAGCACAGGTATGAGGCATAGAGAGCCATAGTCCACAGCACAAGTGGCTGGGAATTCTTGGAGGCAAGAATAGACATAGGGGAGCAACAGGAAGTAATTCTGGAGAATGTGTGGAAACCAGAGAGTGAAGGGTCATGCATGCCATGTTAAAAAATCTATGCAGCCAACAGACACATGAAACAATGCTCATCATCACTGGCCATCAGAGAAATGCAAATCAAAACCACAATGAAATACTATCTCACACCAGTTAGAACGGCAATCATTAAAAAGTCAGGAAACAACAGGTGCTGGAGAGGATGTGGAGAAATAGGAACACTTTTACACTGTTGGTGGGACTGTAAACTAGTTCAACCATTGTGGAAGACAGTGTGGTGATTCCTCAAGGATCTAGAACTAGAAATACCATTTGACCCAGCCATCCCATTACTGGTGTATACCCAAAGGATTATAAATCAGGCTGCTATAAAGACACATGCACACGTATGTTTATTGCAGCACTATTCACAATGGCAAAGACTTGGAATCAACCCAAATGTCCATCAGTGATAGACTGGATTAAGAAAATGTGGCACATATACACCATGGAATACTATGCAGCCATAAAAAAGGATGAGTTCATGTCCTTTGTAGGGACATGGATGCAGCTGGAAACCATCATTCTCAGCAAACTATCTCAAGAACAGAAAACCAAACACCGCATGTTCTCACTCATAGGTGGGAATTGAACAATGAGAACACTTGGACACAGGAAAGGGAACAACACACACCAGGGCTGGTTGTCAGGTGGGGGGAGCAGGGAGGGATACCATTAGGAGATATACCTAATGTAGATGACGAGTTAATGGATGCAGCACACCAACATGGCACATGTATACATATGTAACAAACTTGCACGTTGTGTACATGTACCCTAGAACATGAAGTATATTAAAAAAAATCTAAACATTATCCTGTAGTTAAAGGTATTCCACTGAAAGGTTTAAAAACATGTAACATGGCCATATTTATGTTTTCAAAAGAACAATTTGATGCTGATGGGTTTAAGTGCCAGAAATGTCATCGTCTCAAGGCAAGGAGACCAATCCACAGGTTACTGTATTAGTCCAGGCAAGAAGGGAGTTGGTGAGGCAACCACATAGCAGAATGCACTTAATAGCGTCAAATCATTTCACGGAGAGACTCCAGTCTTTGAAGAATGGTGTGCGACCCCATCTATAGGTCTAAAAGAAAGAGTAATATGACTTTTGATGTGTATTTCAAGAATATCCTATTTATTTCTAGCATGTTCTAAGTATTTCTATAATTAACTATTTCTGTAGCATAATAGTTCTGAAATTAGATTATAATATTTGACATCCTTACTGTTCAGCTCTAATGTTGTATTTAGTATAGGACTCAGGTTTTTGCATTAACCGCAGACAAACATAGATCCCTGGCACAAATGGACAGTCACAACTTCTCAGATTCTATAATGGAAGAGGAATTCTAGAGAGGCAGCTGCTTTGGCATTCTTATGTATTAGTAGTAGAAGCAAAGTAGTAGAATGAAAAGGGAAGGACTTTAAGGGCCTTTCTCGCGTGGAACAGACCAGGGAGGAGTTACAAATAGTACATTGGAACTTGTACATGAGTATAAACTTACTAGTAGGTTCTTTGAATTTGTTAAGTCAAATTGGCTCTTAATTGACAGCACTGCCATGTTAAATGGAGACATTTTCAGGTGGAGGCTTGATGGTAGTGGAGTATATATACCCTGCTCGGGCTCACGTAGACTTATCTGGTCTCTCCAACAGAACACCTTTGGGATTAACTCTTCTCCTTAACCCTCTGAAGCATGTAAACAATCCCCTAAGTGCACTGAGGTCAGACCACCTCTGCTGAACAAAAAACACTTCTTAAAACTAATCAGCTAAGTAATCCATCAATTTTCCTTAATTTTCTCAAACCTGGGCCCTATCTCTTCTTTTTCTATGTGTTCTGCCACTAATCTTGGGTAACATTGCTTAAATAAGCAAGCTGTCTTCCGTGTTTAACTATCTCAGCATAATAGTCCTTTTTTAAAAAATTAAGTAGTAGTTTAATTTTGACTTGGACAATGTAATATCTTAGGCTATCTATTTAACCTGTGTATCTCAGTCTATTTACCCTGTATAATGGGTGATATTTTTGTTGTCTTCACGGTTAGGTATGAAATATTTGTTATATATGTATTTTAAAACTTTCACAGAAGTCAAATTATTTACACCTAAAAATTAAGAAGGACTCAATATTTGAAACTGCATTTAGCTTAGTATATGTAGTTACTTTGCAGCTATAATAAACTTAATATAGGAAGGCAGAACTTGGTCACTGTATGTATTCATCCATTCCCACATTTCTATAAAGAAATATCTGAGATTGGGTAATTTATAAAGAAAAGAGGTTTATTTGGCTCACAGTTCTGCAGCTCTATAGGAAGCATGATAGCATCTGCTTCTGGGGAGGCCTCAGGGGGCTTTTACCAGTGGCGGAAGGCGTGGTGGGAGCAGGCTTCTTCCATGGCAGGAGCAGGACCAAGACAGCCTGGCCGGAGGTGCCACACACTTTTCAACAACCAGATCTCACGAGAACTCACCATCGAGAGGACAGCACCAAGGAGGATGGTGTTAAACCATGAGAAATGCTCCCCATGATCGAATCACCTCCCACCAGGCCCTACTTCCAACACTGGGGATTGCAACTGACCATGAGATTGAGGTGGCGACACAGATCCAAACCATATCGCTGTATATAAATATACATTTTAAACAACTAGGATAACAGTTTTTAGGACATATAGTGTTGTCTATTTATATTTTAAAAAGCATGTTTAATAACCAAAGCTTATTTTATGTCTGAGACTAGCCAGCAGTGACACTTGAAGTACGCAGGAAAAGAGTCTTCATCATTTTTGAGCTTTGGGGCCTAAAGTTTTACCGTAAAATTTGCATCTGCTTAAGCTGCCCTCTTTGCACATCTTCCTTGGAGGAGTGTCTGCTAGGTACAGAGGATACTGGCACCAGAACATGCTCCTTTACAAAGAATGCAAGCACTGGATTCCCTTGGGCTAAGGGAGGAGGATTGGAGCTCTAGAGGAGGAAAAAGTGAGGAAGAAGGGAAGCTTGCAAGGAAATCATGAAAAATCTACATTTGTAGAGACACCCTAATTAAATCTTTCCTTCAGTATTATCTGTGAGAAGAAATATGTTTTTTCCACCAGGGCCTCTCTCACATTTAGAAGACAAACTAACACAGCTCCTTTAGCTAAATATTTATCTGACAGAAACTGAGAGTTCGAAAGACTAGTTCAAAAGAAACTATCACAGTGGAAGACAGTGAGCTTGGAATTTGATCATAAGTCCCTGATCACCCCACGATCCAGCAGGTGGGGCCCAGGAAGATTAGATCAGTTGAGAAAAATAAATAGGTAGAATTTGTAGAATTTATAGAAAAATAAATATGTAAAAAATATGTAGAGTTTCATTGCACAGCTGAGTTATGTGAATAAATTTATAATCCTGTTATACCTGTATTAAGCCTCCCCCCGCCCCAGCCTGGGCAACACAGGGAGACCCTGTCTCTACAAAAAAAAAAAAAAAAAGAAAGGAAAAAAGAAGTTAGCCAAATGTAGTAGTGCACATCTCTAGTCCCATCTACTTGGGGGCTGAGGTGCGGGGATCCCTAGAGCTGGGGAGGTAGAGGCTGTAGTGAGTTGTGATTGCACTACTGCACTGTAGCACAGGTGACAAAGCAAGACCTTTTCTCAAAAAGTAATAAAAAAAAAAAAAGATAAAATAAATCCCCTCCCCTAAACCCCTACCTCTTGCTAATGAATCCAAGCCAGGCACACAGCATTGGGATACATCTGCTAACACAGGCCTGGGCCCTCATGCCACCTGGGTGAATTTTGGGGCATCTGTCTGCTTAGCCAATTCAGAAAATGAACTACAGTATCATTATCATTTTTCCTGTCTGCAAGCTTCTGTGTAATCTGATTTCCCTTCCACACTTGCTCACCCACATCACTGAAGACCTGCCCTGAACTGCGCCACTTAACCCCTGCCTGCTTCCTAAGGGTGCCATCTCCCTAAGGACTGGCCTTGCTTGTCATGTTCACAGATGATGTCTAAGAGATTGGGTTTCACCAGGTATCCAAGACACTGCTCTATTTAACAAAATATTGCTGCCTTCTGGGAAACCTCCACCACACCTGTGGCAGCCCAGAGAAGACAAACAGTAGCTCTGCTTCTTGAATGCTCTAAATAGGCTTATTGACTTCCTGGGGTCAAAATGAGCTTGACTTTAAACATCAGGTACAGTTTATTTTGTACTATGTCAAATATGGGGTGCATAATCTCATTTAAACTTCATGAAACTCTACGACCTAAATACTTACATGTCCCCACTATAAAGATGAGAAAATTGAGCTTTAGAGAGTGTTATGGGCTGTCTGTTTGTGTCACCCACCCTAAAATTCATCTGTAGAAGCCTTAAATGCCAATGTGATGGTATTTGAAGGTGGGGGCCTTTGGAAGGTAATTAGGCTTAGATGACATCATAGGGATGGAGTCACCATAATGAGATTAGTGTTCTTACAAGAAGAGAAAGACTAGAGCTCACTTTCTCTCCCATGTGAGGACATAAGAAGACTGCCAACTTCAAACTAGCAAGATAGTCCTCACCAAAACCAGGCCATACCAGCACCCTGATCTCAGACTTCCCAGCCTTCAAAGAAATAAATATTTGTTGTTGAAGCCACCCAGTCTGCAGTATTCTGTTACAGCAACCCTAGAAGACTAAGACAGAGAGGCTAAGTAATTTGCTCATGGTTATTCTACTGGTAAGTGACAGTGAACCTAAAAGTTAAAGCGGTTGTCTGATACCAAACCTGAATCTATAACCATGATCCTTACCTGCCTTTCCTGTGGCCCAGTGGTTTCCAGTGACATTGGGCTGTCAGTCTGAGAAGTATCCTATAATACTGGCTTTACATTGGCCCCAACTGATCCTTGGATGCTGCAGGCACGGCAAATATTTTCCTGGAAGGAAGAGAATAAACCAATAATGACTCTTGCTTGCTTCGTGGAGCTCTGCAATAGCTATGGCAGTCCTGTGTTTTACTTGCTCAGATGGGCAGAAATGGACAGATTTGTCCCATAGGGGTAAATATTCCCTAGGTGGAAATTATTATGATGACTACTTTGCAACCCTTGAGAAAATCTGCACCAGAAACTTGGCATTCAATCAAATATCCATTTGCTTCCTGTCTGACTCCTTCACTAGCACGAGATCTCCATGAACACAGAGATTTTGTTTTGTTCACTGCTGTGTCCCAGGCACTGAGAGCAGTGCTTTCCACCGAGTGGCTGGCTACTTGATCCATGCTCTTGAAAGGTGAATCCCTGTCTTTCCTAAGAGACAGGAAACATGATTCAAATCCCTTGAGTTAAAATGTTAGAAAGAGACCTTCAGCCACTTAAAGTTACAACACACAGGATAGTGTGGGCGATTGGCACCAGGGTGAGTCTGAGCTGAACGTGAGTTAGAGTCCAGGACCATCTAGACCTAGAGCCAAGACAAGGGACAGGGGAGAGGCAGCCACAGCATGGAGCAGAACCGGGGTGGAGAGTCAGAGCCAGGCTGCAGGGTGAGGGGAGGAGCAGAACTGACGTCTCAGAAAGCCCCTATAGTACCACATTCTGAGTCACTGCAGGGGAGGAAAAGTTCAAGAATTCCCTCTAGATTTCACCTCATTCCCTGGAAAAGAGATTATCAGAGAATTCAGTAATCAAATATGATAATATGTATTGGATATGTAGTGTGTACATGGCTCCGATCTGAGCACTTACATGGATTGGTTTGCTTAATCCTCACACCAACTGATGTAGCCAGAGGCTGAGCCATCAAAGTTACCTAGGAAGCCACAGAGTCTGGATTTGAACCCCAGCAGACTGGCTCCAGGGCTGCTGCTCTTCATGAATGTGGAGGTCTCAGGGTAATGGCATCTATCCAGAGTCCTACTACAGAGTGCCTACATCAGACAAAATATTCTTGGTAATTTAGACCAATGATGTCACAACATCAGCTGATGGTTGAAAAAATAAGGGTTTTGTATGCACAACGAAAATAAAGTTTTCCTAAAGTTCTGAAAGTCTCAGAGTCACGACGGCTCTGGTAGGGTTTCTTCCCTTTTTGGAATATCACGCACAATGGAAATTGCGTAGGGAGCTTGGGACACCTGTCTCTGTCAGGAGCTTGACTTCACTGAGCACATAAGAACCCACCCATCATGTGACAGGCACCACAGGAGGCACAGGGAATGCCCAGATGACTAAGACACAGCCCTGCCCTCAAGGCGCTCTTGGGGCAGCCCTGCATTTGCCCCCCTCATACAAATGACCAGGGCAATGGAAAAATGGAAAATATGCACTTGCACAAAGATGTCACCTTATTGCTGTGGGGCTCCGTGAACACCAAACTTTTCTAGTTGAAAAGTTAAATCAGAAACAAAAGAGTCTTTGCTAGGGTGGCTTATGCCTGTAATCCCAACACTTTGGGAGTCCAGGGTGGGAAGATCACTTAAGCCCAGGAGTTTGAGACCAGCCTGGACAACAGAGTGAGACTTTGACTCTACCAAAAAAAATAAAAATTAGTCTTGCATGGTGGTGCATACCTGTAGCCTCAGCTACTTTGGAGGCTGAGGTGGGAGGATTGCTTGAGTCCGGGAGGTCAAGGCTGCACTGAGCTGTGATTGCATCACTGCACTCCAGCCTGGGCAACAGAGCAAGACCCTGTCTCAAAAACCACCAAAAAATCTTTACTGAAATCTACCTGAAGGGATTTCTCCTACCTTAAATATATGAGACCACACACACACACACACACACAAACACACACACCTGACATGCACAAAAGCCACCTTGCCTACTATGCCTTTTAGCCTGAGAAAATGATCATAACTGAGTAGACTTAGAAATAAGATTGGCTAGTAACAACTACAAATAAAACTTCTCTTTTCATAGAAAACACAAAATTAAACCTTAAAGCCCAGTAATATATAATTAAAATGAAAACCTTTTAGAACCACTGTTTTTCCTAGGAGGCACTGCTAGGAATCCCCTGCCAGCTGGCTGGGTGTATGTGTGAAAGATCGTAATATTTCAGGAGTTGCCCTTGCACGAGACATTTTTCTCAGCATTGCTCGTGGCTCATGGCCACGCTGCCCGGGCACCTGCAGGATCAGTCAGTTTGCACAAGCAGCTTCCCAAGTGAATGACGTACCTCCCCTTTCTGTTGTTCCCAAAGACCAACATCTGTCAGAGATCAGCATATGCATCCGCGTATTAAAGCGCTCACTGTTCTAAGGCCCTGCACTTAATTTTCCCTTGGGTAAACAGAGCCAATAATGGATAAATACTGAAGGATCAAATATCCTTAAACTATCGGAGAAAGCTGTGAGTGCAGACTTTAATCCACATCTGAAGTGAGAAAAAAGAGAAAGCAAAACGCTATGACAGAGGCTCTCCAAATCACAAGGGAGGAACACAGGATGGAGTTCATGCCACTGGCTGTGTAACATCTTGGGAAGCATCTCTATGAATGGCCATGGGAAGGGCAGTTAGGACTCTACAAGTAAGTGCATTTAAATGTTGAATACATTGCAATCCAAACAAATGATCTTTGCACTTTTCAGAAATGAATAGCAGAAGGCCTTGCCTCCTCCTAAGCACAGTCAACCTGACACTCTCTGTAACCATACACTGAAATATTTCTACAAACGTCCTACTAATTGCATTTTGAGGCAAGTTCCACTAGGAAGATGAACTTGGACAGGCTGACAGTGTTGGCCTTTGCGGACATGGTTGGTCTTCTAATGGCTGAGCCAGCCCCTAGGGGAAACACACAGCTTGAGTTTATCTTTTAAGTATAAACTTCTGAGGATGAACCTTCTAGCCTCTCTGGAATTCTTGTCCAATACAGGAACATGATATATTTTATACATTTCTACACACGCTTTCTTTTAAAAGAATCATTTCAACCTTTAAGATAATTTTGCCTGAAAAGATTATCCTATCCAAACTTTATCTCTTCACCATATGCAGTCACACCATTATTTTCTGATTTGCTTTAAGAAATAGAAACATTCAGCCTTTCAGATCAGAACTTTCTTTCTTGTAACGTAAAATAGAGATGCTTCCTTATTACTTAAAAAGAATACATAAATCGATCTCGCCAAGGACTGATATTCATCATAACCTTGTGTCTGTCTAACCTAAACCATCCAGGTCTACTTTTGGATTATACTTATTTGGAAACCTCAAAACAAGTTTAAATATACAGCTGATGGCTCTGGTCATAAATTGCTACTAGTAAAGCAGAAGGAGAAGCTCCAAGTGAGATGTTCCTGGGAAAAGCAGGCTGGCATTATCCACAGAAGAGCCACAAACGTGTCTACACTGAATTGTTGTCCACCTCCAAAATTGCTGCCATATCCAGGCAGCTGCCATTAGCCCTTTCCTGTAGGAGGTGGGGTGTCTGCTTCCATTCAGCCTTGTCTGTAAAACACCCGGATAACCTGCAGAACGGACAAAGCAAAATATCACCTACACATGAGTAAGAGAAGCAGGACAGCCCATCCAACTCGAAGGCAATGAAAAGATTTGGTGTAATCCAAAGAAAAATTTGGTCTAATGCAGGAACTTGGGTTCCCTGTTATCTCTTTTGTAAGAGTGAGCTGTTAGTAAAATGCTGAAAGCAAACAAAAAACGTAGACAGCAGCTCCAAAGAACCATATCACATTTATTTTTTCAATGGATTAAAGAATGGTTAAGCCTTGAGAAGTCAATGAATAAATCACAACACATAGAACTTATAAATAATATATGAGTTGAGTACATAACCAACTGTGTTAAAGCTCCGTTAGTAAAAAGATGAATAACCAAGAAGGCAGAAACAGAAAAAAAGTAAATAATATTGCTGTCACTAGTGAGAGCTCTTCATTCTTATTGCTTATGTTTTTTCAATAGTCCCTTCCATTTATGTAGTGAAGACAAACTAACAGACAAGCATGTGAGTTTGAGGCAATGGTTGTATGACTTCGTCATTTTGAAGACCATTTGACAGCACTTCTCCTTTTCTAATTGCATGACTTCAAGTATTTGTTAATTTCTTTTCTGGAAAATTTATTTCTGTGTTTCCACATTCCTCAGAACAAGAGACCTTCAAGACTAGTCTTGCATGTGCACATATAACATGTGATATTTTCTCATGTGATAGGCACAATTAATCTGCAAGTTGAGTATTATCATTATTTTAAAATAAGCAAAGTAAAGGCTTTTTGAGGCTAGAAAAAGTGCTTGTAGACAGTGTATAAAGTGTTAGACTTCTAACCCAGATGTATCTGAACCTCAAGTCTAGTGTAATACATTCTGCTGTCCCCTTCTTAAAAAAGCAGATAGAAAAGCAGATTACTGCCTTTTTAACACCAACAGCTTCTTTTTAATTTTTTATTTCTTTTTCATTGGACCCAAGTTTTGTAGAATTTTGACGAGCAAACAAACGATTAAAATTAAGTCAAAACAAATTATCTATTTGCATTCACAGAAAACATTTATTAAAATAACAGCATATGACCAACATGAGATAATACTGAGCCAATATCATTCCATTAAAAGGGTTTTCAGAAATATATTCTTAGTAGTCTATTCGAGGACAGAATAATAGTGTTTAAATGTTTAATCTGTATGATTAGGCTTCTTGGAATATTAACAAGAGCCATCCGGTGGGCCTCTTGAACTCCAGGGATCAGTGGTCTCTAACCTGCCATCAGAAGACACTAGATTCTGTGTTTTTAAATAACAGAAGCAGGTGATGTGATTGTGCTTTTCGTGAGAAAGCATTACCTTGAGGCAGAAATCCTTTCATATACCAGGCTAAATCCCTCCTGCTCCAGTGTAAACCCATTTCCTCTTCTGGCCTCTGGAGAAAAGGGAACAGCTGCTGGGTGTCTTTTAACTCTTCCTCTGGGGCCCAGGGGGCTGGGCCACTTTACTGTCAGTGCACCACATTGTAAGCCATGTTGGACAGATTCCTAATGAATGTTAGGTTTGCTATCCCCACTCTCATTTCCCAACATATTTTCCAGGTTCTCTTTTTGTTGTGCAAGTAGGGATTTAGATTCTGGGGATCCGGACATAAAAGCTTCAGACTCGGGAAGTATCTCACAGGACTGCTTGTATTCTTCATGTAGCACCAGGCTGAAGGAGAATGAAAATCTGATACCATGATAGCTGAAACTAATATCTGTTGCTGCTATTCCAATTGCATTTAGTACTTCTGGAAATTCTTGCCTCGGATCACAGTCATATTACCAGCTGGGGTCAAAATACCATATGAGGGATTCATATTTCTGTCTAATTCATTATACCGATGGCTTTTATGAAGCATCTGGAATTGGAAGTACTGGAAGGATTCACAGGGAATCCATTTGAAGCCATGACAAAACTGTTTTCCATTGATCAGTCAAATCCTGCCCAATCAGGAAATGACATTTTCAGTTCTCATCAAGTCCATTTTTAATATCCTGTTAACAAACAAAAATACAGATACAAAAATAATATTTAAGCCCACACTTAGAGAATCCTAGGGAAAATTCCAGGAAAAAATTTGATGCATCTCCTTCTATCCCACACAAAGCAAAATCCATGTTTGTCAGACAAAATCTTTTTCTCTTATTGTGTTGCTTTGGATCTTCATGTCTGAAACATCAAATAACCCTTGTAACAATATTTAAAATAAATCCTAATCTTTTATGCAGCTACTTAATGGAACCAACTTTCCAACTATTTGCTATCTCACTAAGAAATACAAAACAAGTATTCTAAAATGTATTGGTTCCAATTTGTAGAAAAAAAGAAATCACACAGAGGTCAGGTCAAAGGCATTATTTTCTGTAAGCCCAGGTTATCATCAAGTCGAGATTCCAGGAAGAAGTGTATGCATCCAAGGACAACTACTACCTCAGGTGGTTCCTGAGAAAACCCAAATGTGTACTACAGAGCTGTCCTTCCTCCATAACCTTTAATTTTTATAACAATTTTCAAATCTTTTTATTTCCCTTTGGCTTCTGAGCCACCACAGATAACTTTCTAAAGTCATTCTCTGTAAACTATTAGAACAAATACTGACTGGAAGAGTTCAAATACTGACTGGAAGAGTTCTGCAAAAAAAAGACACTAAAAATTGGCCTTCCTACTGGGGAAAAAAAAAAAAAAAAAAGGCCTCCTAAGGAACAGGATTCAGATGAAAATCTAGTGAATTCAACTTGGCTGGCTCTTCTAAACCGTGTATACAATCTCCACAGACATTTTAAGGGGGCAAGTTCCAGGTCAATTTATAGCTCTAATTCCATCTAATCTTAAAAATAAAGTTTATATCATGAATGTTTTTGTCAGAGGCATTTGAACCAGAGCAGCTCCATCTTGAATAGGAACTGGGTAAAATAAGGCTGAGACGTACTGGGCTGCATTCCCAGACAGTTAAGCATTCTAAGTCACAGGATGAGAGAGGAGGTTGGCACAAGATACAGGGCCATAAAGATCTTGCTGACAAAACAGGTTGTAGTAAAGAAGCCGATTAAAACCCACCAAAACCAAGATGGCCACGAGAGTGACCTCTGGTCATCCTCACTGCTACACTCCCACCAGAGCCACAACAGTTTACAAATGCCAGGGCAATGACAGGAAGTTACCCTATATGGTCTAGAAAGAGGAGGCATAAATAATCCACTCCTTGTTTAGCATATCATCAAGAAATAATCATAAAAACGGGCAACCAGCAGCCCTCAGTGCTGCTCTGTCTATGGAGTAGCCACTCTCGTATTCCTCTATTTTATTATTAATAAAGTTGCTTTCACTTTACTCTATGGACTCGCCCTGAATTCTTTCTTGCAGGAGATCCAAGAACCCTCCCTGGGGGTCTGGATCGGGACTCCTTTTCTGTAACATTTTTATTGAAAACTAACAACTTCATTTCCGCTACCAACTAAAGTAAAAGAAGGATAACTACATTGGTGCATATGTGCATACATAATTTTATGACACTAAGTAATTGTTGATAAACATAAATACAAGCACGTAATTCACCCTCCCTCCACAGCTAAATTCATCCTGGGCTTACTTATACTGTTCTTCAGAAAAGCTAAATATGATAATGTACAAGGCACTTGCACAACCTGTATCTCATCTCTCAATATTCTTTGATATTGCCTGTGCTTCTGATATACTGAACTGTTTTCAGCTTCTGAAAATGTTGTATTTTCTAAAGCCTCTGTGCCCCTACACATGCCATGCCTTCTGTATAGAATTCCCCTCACTCTCCTCTTCTCTTCCATGTGAATATCCCTCTTCCACCAAGGTTTACACCCCCAATACATGCCTGACTTTTGCTGAGTAGTCTATTCTCTCTGTCCCTCCTTTGATCAAGACTGAATTAAATTATCCTCCTTTGTCTTCCCACAACTTCTCGTGTCATTATTTTCCATCATTCCTACTGGAGGAACAATACCATGAGATTAACAACTGGCTGGTTACCAACTGGCAGCCAGAAGAGTGGGTGGGGCAGCTCCTGAGAGGCACCTGTTGCCTTTGCTGAGCAGCTTGTGCAATGGCTTCCAGCACCGGGAGTGCTAGCTTGTACTAGAAGAGGGTGGGTCTCCCCAGGGTGGGACCCCTCATCATAAGCTCTGTGGCTCAGGAGGTTGTGCAGAGTCAACATCCTCAGAGCCAACCATTGAGATTTCCTGTCCCTGAGCCTGGCAAATGGCAAGCACCTCCAGTTCTAGCTACTGAGAAAACTGAGGCAGGAGGGTCACTTGAACCCAGGAGTTCAAATTCAGCATGGGCAACACAGCAAGACCCCATCTCTAAATAAAGAAACAAACAAATAAAATAAATTAACAGATGTCTTGTCCCCAACCCGAGCTTCAGGATCTCAGGTTTTCTTAACCAGTGCTCTGACCTTAACCTGGCAGACATGCCTTGGCCGAGCATTCAGACATCTCTGGCACTCCATGACTCTATTGGATCATCAGTCTACTGCCTAACTACCTCTGCACTTTCAGCACAAGAGAGAAGGACCTCTTTGTCACCCTGTAACTGCTTGTTAATGACCCTCTTTCCAGTTATCCTTCTGTGGGGCACTTATACAACTTAGCAATAACTAGCCAGCTCTGTAGACTTTGTAGGTGTTCTTCCAAATGCTCAAATCATCACATCTGTAATCATTGTACTTCATCTGGACATTTCTCCAGGTCACCACCTGAGAAATTAAACTCCAGGGACTCCCTGTATCTTCCATGGCACTTATGATGGTATTCTCTTCACCTGCCACGTGACGACAGATCCAGTTCCAAATCTCCATGTTACTCAGGTTTTCTTGGACCACTCTCAGAATTACTTGTATTAAAAAACCTTTGAGAAGCAGATGCCAAAATGAGGTTAGATGTGCAACAGATTTATTAGAGGAAATATCCGGAAGGGAAAGAGAGGAGGTGGGACAGCCTTTGGATCGGGATTCAGGTATAACCCCTGTAAAGGAGAGGGAAGGAAGGAGGGTTGCACAGGAAGAGCCACAGACTGGAATACATTTCTAAAAGTTTTGGCTCAGCTAGTGGGGAGTCCTTGAGCAAAAGTTGCCAAAGTCAGACACTGCAAAAGTTAGGCATTGGCCAGGAGTAGCCTATAGGAAGTGCAGGCCTGGTAGGAACACACTGGCAGGCTCAAATCTCAGCACCTGAAGCCACCTATCAAATACTTCCTCTAGCAGACATGTGAGGGGCATACTTTTACAGCCACCACAGTCATCCAGTTGGCAAATGACTGGCCTTATTATAAAATATAGATGGGTAGTTTAACTGTGCATAGTTTCTATATGTATGAATTTCATTTACAATTATTTAGTTAAATAACAGCAATTCTCCAACAAATTTCACAGTATATTAAGTGGGAGTAATTGTATAAAGTACAGACTTTGCTGCTAGCTCTTTTTCCACAGATCACTACATTAATAGCAGATGCTTATCATAAACAATGCACCACTAATGCTACTTCTTCCGGTCTGTTGGTGATGGGTCACTGCGCCTCAGTTATTCAGTTCATGCACAGACAGCAAAGAGTGTGTTGGTATCAGTGTCTTGTCTCCCAGAGGTGAACCCATGTGACATTTACACAAATGGATAATCAGAAAAGGAAACTGGCCAACAAATATGAAATTGAAACACACACACACAAAGAGAAAAAGTGATGATGCTAGAAGTGAAATTTGTATGGAATGTAGAGTTCTAGAAGAAATAACTGATTATGGAATGTTGACACTGCCACTGATGGAGAGACTCTAGATTTGCAGCCAGAAGAACGTGGTGAAGATGAACTTACCAACATAAATGCAAAAAATTGTAGTGATGAAAAGGATGAAAATCTCACAGAGGAACTGATGCCATTAAAAATCTTTACCTTAAATGGATACTCAGAGATACTTAACAAGGTTAAAAGCGCAAAGGATAAAATGTTGGAAGCTGATCCAAACTTAGAATTGGGTGTCAAGATTCACCAAAGCCTAGAAAAAAATGCTCACTCAGTACTATAAGTTATACATGAAAAGAAGATAAACATTGTTCAAATTACTCTTCATAAGTTCTTTTGCAAAAGTATAAAGCACTTTAAGTCCTATTTCTAATGCTTTAAATTACAGCCTACTAAAAAAAAACTTTTACTATGTTTTTAAATTTCCTTATACATTTATAACCAACAGTAAAAGATATTTCAATATTTTGACAAGAAATTTTAAAGGTCACGAACAATTGTAATCTTTCCCCATTGATTATTAAGAATATATATATGGTTTCAGCTCAAACAGTCATTTTTATGATCCTGTCTATAGCATGGAGTGCCTGCATATATCATTGACTTGACTATGCTTGCTTTTCCTCAATAATTAATAGTCACCAAGGATTTGGATAATTGGGCAAGACAAAATATGTGATAACAATTCAACACAGAAAATTAATAAAATTATAATGATATTCAGCAGTTTTAACCACATGCTATATGTAACATAACCAAATGTCACATTACATCATATCAAAGTTTTTCTAACCTTTTTAAAGGTTAGGAAATGAACAATCATTTATCTGACCACTGAATTCTGAAAGTTCAATAAGAAAGTTGAGGCATTTTCCCCTAGCTATTTACTGTAGAAATACCTTTTCCATGAGTAAATGACATTGAGCAGCGTATAAAAAGAGACTTTCCTCAGAGGCACTAGCTAGAACTCCTTTCATGGCTTCTGTTTACTGTCAAGATGGTACATACACTGCTAGCTCCATCCCTAAAAATAAACCTGGAGAAACCATAGCAGCCAAAGAAAAGCCTGGACTCCAGGAAACAATAGAAACAACTTCCCCTGCTGACACTAGAGACCATGTTGAGCTGATGTGCCTAGGAGGTGAGCAACTGCAGCCCAGGGCTGTGTGCTGCCCAAGTGGCAGTGAAAGGATAAGCTGGATGGAATTGTTTAATTCTCTGTCCTTCATCCCGTATTTTTTTTTTTTTTTGAGTTGGTACAGTAACTACTCATTCATTCCCCAGAAATGGCACAGACAGCCCAAAGCACCGGGGTTGGTGATCTGTACTAGGGTGGTTCAAAGCCCTGCCTGTGAGAACAATTAATGAAGGCAGGTAGTGGGTACTGGCTAAGTAGGTGCCCTTGGGCATTTGCTTCTCCAGCTCCTTTGCCTCCAAACTTGCATGGCTGCTGGAGTACCACCACAGGAGGCTGATTTTCCCTAGTGCAGGATCTTTCTAAGTGTGGAAAGGTAAAATGTTGCCTGGTACAGTAGAAGCAACAAGGGTCACCAAGAGTAAATTTTTGGTATTTGGGCCCATTCTCCTTGAGGTGATCTGGTCCCTTCTGTTCCAAAGCTGGTACAGTTTGTGGCATGGACTTCAGTTTCTTCCCCATATGTTTTCTGACTGAGTAGCTGATACCTCTAGAGACCATCAGAAGCCCAATGAATTCAGAAGACAAAAAGCTAAATATATGCCACTGAAGCAGAGTTGTGAAAATCAAGAATTTCCAATATCCTGATAAGAATATTTAAAGGAAAAATCATAGGAAATATTTGTAACATAAAGAACCAGAAATAATAAAAAAGAGGAAATATTAGATAAATAAAATACAAACAGTGACATAAAGAGCATGGTAGATGGGACAA
This sequence comes from Colobus angolensis palliatus, assembly GCF_000951035.1. NCBI lineage: Eukaryota > Metazoa > Chordata > Mammalia > Primates > Cercopithecidae > Colobus > Colobus angolensis. The sequence continues at coordinate 237,475 of NW_012117822.1, read as the reverse complement.
ACAGTAGGATGGGTGCAGTTGAACAATTTTAAAGAGATAGAAAGCCTGATTCAGTAATTCTCCAAGAAGAAAATTTTTAAAAAGTAAAAAAAGAAAATATAGACAAAGAGAAGTAATAGATATAAAGGATAGATGTAGAAGTGCGAACATACGCATGATAAGAGTACCAGAAAGAAAACATATTAAGAGAAGAAAAGATCTTTGAAAAAACATATATTTTACAATTAATAAAAGATAAAGACTTTATTTGAATGTGTTAAACAGTACAGATAAGAAGTGTGGGGATTTAACAAGAGAGACACAAGAATATCAAATGTAGTGAGGCTTAAGAATATCAAATACAAAGAGAGATTCTAAAAACATGAATTAAGAAATCTCATTACAGAGATCTTCATTACTATTGATAAGCTTTTTACATGATATAAGACTTACAAAAATGTGCCACAAATCCCAAAGCTAACTTGAAATAGATTCCTATTTTCTTGAAATTATCAGACCCCAGATATTGTATGGAACTGGTTGAAAATGGCAAAGGCTATGATTGTCTCTTCTTAGTGGGGATGATTCCTGAAGGTTGAATCCTCCTCCTAACCTACTTTGAAAAATATTAGACCACTCTTGTTAATATATTCATTGTAATCTAGCTTCCTATTTGACCTTTCAGGACCTTTTTTTCCTTTGGGGTTTTTCGTAGAAATTCCTATTTCTTGGTAGTTCAACATAATATTCCAAATAAGCTATAGTCCTATAGCTTTCATATTAAATTAATAGCAAGTAAAAACTAGTTTTATAAAAGTCAACAACAAAAATTTCATAAAATAGTTAAAAATGTAGTCACATGTGAAAATCATGAGGACAGTTTTACTCTTGGTATAGAGAATGAAGAAAGAAAAATATATTTAGACAGAAAACTGTAAGAGCAGAATAAGAGAAGTAAGAAAGTGAGGGTTGAAACTGAGTGGGCTGCAGAAATAATTCATGACTTGGAGATGGAAAAAGCCACAGGACAGGAATGAAAGCATATTAAACATGCTAGAAAGAGAATATTATTTAATTCCTAAGTGCTATTGTTCAAAAGAGATACTAAAAAGGAACACTAAATAGCATAAGACCCTGATAAGACCTGTGTTCACTCACCCTTTCTTTCCTTCCTTCCTTCCTTCCTTCCTTCCTTCCTTCCTTCCTCCCTTCCTCCTTCCTTCCCTCCTCCTTCCTTCTTTTCATTCTTTCTCTCTTTCTCACTTTCATTTTGGACACAGGTTTACCAGGGACATTAACAGCCTCTCACAGAACAAAGTTCACTTTGCCTATACTCATATTACCTCTCTAAGGAGGAGATTTAGATTCCACATATAGTCCAAAACTATGCACTTGCCTCTGTCTGCTGCAAATCCAAAAATAGAGAGTTCATTATATCTCTAGTTTTTATTTGAGATTTTGACTTCCTGAACTGGAACCTATGGTCCCACTCACAGGTTACCAAACCAGGTAAGTAGAAGGTCTCAGTTACATTGGTATCATTAAAAGCAAAACAAGGACTGGAGTTATGCATGTATAATTTTTTGAAAGGTAGTCAGTAAGCTGAGTTTTGTGAGGGCCTTATACAAGTATGAACCAGGACCTGCTGTGATTTCCTTCTCAAATAAATACCTGCTGAGGATCATAAATCACCCATATTTTAGATTGATTAAGTACGTGTGTTTTTACCAAAGGCTGATAGGAGCAGCAGAAACAGCTCAACTGGTTTCTGAAACGAACAATTAAATCCAGTGTTTACCTCCTTAATGTATCATGGACTGTATATTGGACCCAAATATCAGCAAAATTTATGAGCTTTATTGAATCACTTTCTAGTTCCAAATTGTATGGCCCTTATATCTTTAACTACAGGTGCCATACCATAACTATAACACCTTCTCAGTGGCTTGAAAGGGTTTGTGCTTGTTTGTTAAGGCTTAACAACCAGGAAGTGGTTTCAGCACAGGACTATGGGGGAAAGATGATTTCATGGTTTTTCAAGTATGTTTATATAAGTGATTTCTACCACCCTCATCCAACTCATCCAAAAAAACCACCCGGGTGATAGTTATCCATTCTTGGGGGGTTGTTTAAATACTTTAAGAGTATGTGAGAGAAAAGTCCTTTACAATTAAACAAGATCATCTGTTGATTATGGTTCTTTGTGACTGACTGTAGAGACCACATCCTATGTTGTCCTAATTGGTCAAGCAGGGAAATGATTTCAAATGTTGCTCCTAGATTGACCTAACATTCCAAATACAAACAACCACTCTCTCTTTGGAAGCAAAGAGGTGGGTTTTTAACCACTGTCTCATTTCTCTAAGAGTAACAGGAACAAGTAGATCCAGTATGTGCATTTAGTATTTTAGAAGCCTAAGGCAAGGTAAGAGGTATGTCCCCAGCTACTTTATGGAAGAGGAAGCCCATGGGTCTCTCTAGAACATAGATGCCCTGATCATGAGAGAAATGGGATGGGATGTGGAGTCATTCCTTGTTCTGATGGTAAACAGGGAGCATCACACAGCTAGGGAGAGTCTAAGTTCTTTCTCACCCACCAGGGCAGTCATATAAATCAGTACCCCAAAAAAGGTCTCATGTAGTGAAAACACTGTCCACCTTCCTCTCTGGACACTATAGTGGAAGTAAAATAAACAAATGTAGGAGTTGATTCTTCTTGCTACCATAGATTACTCAATATTTAATGATAAGGTACTATTCCCAGAATGTATTACATGCAACTTCCAAGTGAAAAAAATTTTATTGCCCTTTAAAAGAGACACAGGAAAACATACAAATCCTCTCTAGCAAGAGGATACTTATGGTCCCAGATTACTCCACATGCCAAGTGCATTTCCTCCCCACGTGCATCAGGATGTGGTCAGTCTAATACCGGTCTTTATATAATCAGTGATCGTGAAAAATGGTCTTTCTGCTTCTCAAAGAAGATAGAAACCCATGTCCTCTTCTAAGTACACAGGACACAATTCTCTTCTCTCCCATATGAATTAAATTCTCCTGATCTACTCTAGAAGACACAGCTCAAATATACTCATTATACTCCAATTCACTTTCACAATTATAATATATTCATTCTGACATTACCTGTCTCAAGCTTCTTCATTCTACCTTTCTCTGACTCCCTGTTTACACTGGAGTTGTAGGTTGTCTCCCCCTTATGATCCTTTATTCCTTGTTTCCCATTTCCTTAAACCATTAAAATTACATTATTTTCATATCATGAAAGCTCTTCAGCCTGGGGTATTCATAGGTACTTGGCATATAATCAAACCTGCTGAATCGCCCTCAGAATAGGTTTTGGTACAGTCTGGTGCAATTTTATATTTTCTGTTTTCAGAGCTGCCCAAGATTTCAAAAGGAAGTCTATAACACAGAAAGATTTTAAGGCCAGGTCTTACATTAAATTAAAGGAAAGAATGTGTCAAGGGATTTCTCAGCAAGGCATAGTACAAGAGGAATGGAACTCTGCTCTAACTATGGAAAACTGTGGGGAAGTTTGAAAGGAGAAACCAGACCGAATTGGGGCAAGTTCCTCCGCCATGCTGAGTGACAGTTACTCTCATTGAGACATGGTAGAAGACAAATAGGTGTTGTTTGTAAACTCTAAATGGTTGTAAACTAAATTTTTTCATTAAAAAATATTATCCTACTGCTTTAACTGCTCAACAAATTTGTTAAAGTGACTAAGAAGACTCTTACTTAATTCCTTCAATATGGCAAGACAAGTTTTTAAAAAGGAAAAAAGAAAACAACAACAGAATTTGAACAGCTTGAATTCCCATTAACAAAAGACAAACTGGCAAAATAATTTAGGGTCCTCAGTGCTTATTATTTGAAACCAGCCACTCACCTTAGTCTTTGCACGGTAGTAGAGACTGAACTAATTTACTGAAAGCAGCGAACAGAGTTGCACTTGTGTGGTGTGAAAGTGATGGGCTTTCAGATAAAGTTGCTTTAAGTGGAAATCAGTGTAAGGAACACCTGGTCTAACTCCCAGCAGATCATTAGTTAGAAACTAGAGAAAGACCCACTTTTAGAACCACTAATGAGCCCCAGGTGAAAACTCTGTTAACTAGACAGCTCCTTTTTTCAAAATTTCCAATGTTTTGATTGATAAGCAAATTGGTTAGGATTCCTAATCTTCCATTACATGAAACCATAACCTTTGTTTTTTTTTTCTCCCAGGAAACACATTTTTGTCTCTAGCTACCAAATGGGTATCATGAGTTATAGAATATATCAGCTTGCATGTAGGGAATACTTGGTGAGACAAATGTACTTACTTGTGGTAGTTTGACTCTACGGAGTGTTTATGATCCAAAAAAGTAAAATGGGAATAACTTTGGGATTTGAAGTGGTTAATGAAGCACATACTGTTGTATTTTTCTATATTTTCAGCACTGTTCCATCTGACAACAAATACAATTTTGAAGTAGCTTTCACTATTTTAAAAGAAAATAGACGCGTATTTAAATTTGTAACTAAAATATGAAAAATATCCAGTTACCATCAAGTCTCAGGTGCTGAAAAGCATTGGCTATAAGGAAAATTAACCCGTGTGATTCATTGTTGTTTAGCATTATTTCTTCAACATATATTTAGCACATACACTGTTACCAGGTATTAAGAAGAAATAAATACATATGTAAGGGATTTAGTCATACTGCACACTTTTACTAAAACCAAAGTCTTGTAGATGTATTGCAACATGCTAACGTTTGTTTTTGTTTTAGTTTGAACATTATTTATTCAAAAGGTTATTTTTTGAAACCTATCATTCACTAGGCAGCACAGCGATATCTAAAACAGATATGGTCAGTGCATTCATGGAGTTCATAGTATAGTGGTGTTGATAAACACCAAACAAATAAATGTGGAAATTGCTGTAATTATGACTAAGCTCCATGGATGAAATGTCTAGGGTGCAATGAGAGTGTGTATAACAGAGGAATTAATTTTGACTGAAAAATCAGGGAGGACTTCCTTGAGGAAGTAACAGTAGATTAAAACCAGAAAGATAAACAGAAATTAGCCAGATAAAGAGAAAGGGGGAAAAAAAAGAGCCTTCCACATAGCAGACAAGGCCTTACAAGAAGAAACTTGGAATCAAACACCTAGAAGAGAGAAAAGGCAGGAATCTCCCTAATGATTCACACTTAGCTGCCTTTTTAAATGAGAGTGCTGAACATGTAGCACATTTTTTTCTGACTTTTCAAGCCATCGTTTTAATCATCAATAATTATGCTGTGCTAAGAAAGGGTATCATTAGGAGTTATAAAGATGCTCCTGAGATCAATGCTCCCAAGTAATTTGGCTTCTTAAGTTCTTATATTTAAGGTGTCTGATGTTCCTGTATTTATTTTTGTCATCAATACCACTTTTGATTTCTAATAGCATTTATACTATTAAAGCTGCTCCTATTGTTAATTGTTATATTAGAATCTGCTGTGGTCGGCAAATATGGATAAGATATATCTACTAGACATGTGAAGAAGCAGGAAAAAGGTGACCCACAGTCAAATTTAAAATCTGTTGGGAGAAACAGACAAAGCAATGAGAAAAACAGTACTTTTTGCAGTAAGGATGTAAAAACGGCTACTACAATTATGTACAAGGATTTTTTAGAAACATGTATATAATAATGATACGGATTAAAGATATAAAAATAATCAAATGAAATGTCTGAGGTAATATACATGAAATAAAAAAACTAAATAATTGGATAAGTAGAAGAATTTTTTAGACTCAACAAAAGAAAAACATCAGACAAGAAACAGAAGAGAAAGGTAAACAACATAAATTTTGCAAATATAAGTACAGAGAAACTAAAAAGACTAAAAAGTTTAACAAAACTTCAGAATTATGGAATAATATCAAGAGGTCTATCATATTTACAATTAGAGTTCAAGAGAAAATAGACAAGAAGAGGGTACAGAAAAAAATTTAGAGAAATAATAACTGAAAAATTCCAAATTTGGTGAAAAATACAAACTAAACCCACAAACCTAAGGAAGTCAGTGAGTCCAAAGCAAAATAAATACAAATAAAACCATACCAAGGAAGATCATAATCAAATTCCTGAACACTAATGTTAAAGTTATGAGAAAAATTACAGAAAATTATAAAAGCAGATATTTTTAATAATCACATACAGAGGAACAGAGGTAAGAGTGAGTTCTCACTCCTTATGTAAAAATAAAGGCAAACCAGAAGACAAGAAAATGACATATTTAAAGTATTGAAAAATTCTATGTAAGATGTAGGAAGCTAGAAAGAGCATTACTCCTACACTAGCAACAGGAAAAATATAGATAATTTCCCAAATATTATTTTTTCCTGTGCTCATTAGAACTAAAAACATGGGACTACCTACTAGCCTGACATCTAAGCAAAGATAGGTGCTTCCACAGACAGACTTACCATGGGAAAAAGACAGGGTTAGCAAAGGAGTTGGTAAAATTTCAGCTATAATATCTGAGATACTGTTAAGGTGAAGAATAGAGTGAAAGTATAGATCTTCTTGGAATCACAGACACAACAGGAGTTTACATCCACTCATAGGCTCTCCTTGTCCACAGATCTCGCTGGGTGCTCATAAGCAGTACTGGGGCAGGAGAGAAGACCTGGAACATCTCCCTTGTGTGTGAGTCTGGAGAAAGGGAACAGATGCCAGTGTGGAAAGGCAAGAAGTCCTAACCAAATTCTTCTTCCTATTAGATAAAAAGCCTTAAGCCAGTGGGGGAAGAGCAGAAAACTCTGTCACCCCTAGGGCCAAAGCCAGGACTCAGGTGAGGTAAGCAAAGCATCCAGGGGGCAAAATATAAAAAGACATTTACTTCCTGGTTTGTGCAGTGTCAACTTTGCATTTGTACAAATCTGACAGTGAAGATCTCCTTAAATATTGTGCCCTAGGTACTTTGCTTCCTTCACCCAGGCCCCAGCATTCAAAGGCACAAGTGAAAACTTATGGCAGCCAGGGGAAAAAGCAGAACAAAGTTGACTACTACCCTAGAGTAAGACGTTGAAACTGGCATGGATGTAGAACATAAGAGAGCTTTGGCCGGGTGCAGTGGCTCATGCCTGTAATCCTATCACTTTGGGAGGCCAAGGAGGGCAGATCACCTGAGGTCAGGAGTTCGAGACCAGCATGTCCAACATGGAGAAACCATGTCTCCACTAAAAATACAAAATTAGCTGGGCATGGTGGTGCATGCCTGTAATCCCAGCTACTCAGAAAGCTGAGGCAAGAGAATCACTTGAACCTGAGAGGCAGAGGTTGTGGTGAGCTGAGATCGCACCATTGCACTCCAGTCTGGGCAACAAGAGTGAAACTCCATCTAAAAAAAAAAGAGCCTCTAACACTGGGGAGACAGGATCACTGAGAAAGCCCTAAACAGTAAGACCTAGGGGAACATGACTTGCCTAAGACTGAGGCTGAACCAGAATCACAATGTCTACTATATGTCTACTGTTCTTCCACTACCAAGCTAGCAAGTCTTGAACAACACGTAACATCAGTTTACCACTTTTGGACAGACAAGAGTATAGAGAGACATCTCTGAAGTGCACAGGAAAGTCTAAAACTGGGAGTGAAATATGAACATCATGAAAACCCTCAGCAATCCAGTCCTCATCCTGATCACAAAGTAATGCTAGAAATATTGGAAGACAGTGATGCATTAAGAGTAATCGTAACAACAACGTCACCACCCAAACCCAGCTTGGCTCCTAACCAGAAAACCTTAAACCCCACATCAAAGACCTAGAAGAAAAAAACCTGAGCCCATTTTCAGACACAAGTAATAATAATCTCAGCCTGTGCTATCCTACATATTACGTCTTGATTTCAACCAATTATTATAAGAATTTTCCAAAGGGAAAGAAAAAGAAAAAACTGTCAAGAAACAAAGCAATCAACAGGACAATATTCAGTTATGACACAAGTGTTTAATATATCAAACAGAAAAAGTAAAATTTCTATGATTCACAATGAGATACCATTATACACCTAGTGAAATGGCTAAAATTGAAAAATTAAACCTGATAGTACCAAAGATGTGTAACAACTGGAATTTTCAAAATGTATGCAAAACGATAAAGCGACTTTGGAAGACAGTTTAAAAAGTTAAATATATACTTACCATGTGTCCCACTAATCCTACTCCTACGTATTATCCAAATGTATTAAAAATTTATGTTCACACAAAAGTCTGTATATGAATATTTACAGAAGCTATAGTCATAGTGCTAAAACTGGTAGCCTAGATATTCTTCAACTGATAAGTGGATAAAATATGGTACATACATTCAATGGGATAACACAACAGTAAAAAGGAGTGACTTATCAAATTAAATAACAACATGGACAACACTTAAATGTATTTTTCTAAATGAAATAATCCCAAATATTATATATTATATTATTCCATTTATATGACACTATGGAAAAGGGAAAATTATAAAGATGGAAAACAGATTGGTGCTACTGGGGTCCATGTCACATAAACAAACAAACAAAGATGGGACAACTCATCTTTACAAAATAATTCCAGTCAACAAATGTAGACAAAATGAAAAAAAAAGAGAAAATGACCATCAAAACATTACATTCACAATTGTTGCAGATAAGGTCTATCTATGAGTGCTAAAATTCATGGACAAAAATTTAAGGAGAAATAGGATAGTAGTTTCCAAAAGCATCAAGGTCATTAAAGAAAAGGAAAGACTGAGAAATTGTCACAGGTTAGAGAAGACTAAAGAGACATGACAACTAAATGTACTGTGGCACCCTGTTAGGATCCTGGAACAAAATAAGGACTTTAGTAGAAAACAAAATTGTGAAATTTGAATACATTCTGTAGTTTAGTTAATAGTACTGTGCCAATCTTAATTTCTTAGTTTTGATCATTGTACCATGCTTACATAAGATATTAATATTAGGGGAAGCTGGGTTAAGCACATATAGGAACTCTTTGTACTATTAGTATTAGTAATAGTACTTTGTACTATTTTTGCAATTCTTCTGTAAGTCTAAAATCATTACAAAAGAAAAAATTAAAATAATAATAGTTATTAATGTGTTAAAGTTTTTGGAAAAAATATAGCCAGCATCCATAAACAGATGGTGGAATTTCAGCAGATGGATAAAAACTAAAGAAAGAAACAAATGGAAATTATACCAGATATAAAGATGGCCTTCGAGGGAAGTACTGCTAGACTTCACACAACTGAAGAAAAGATCAGTAATTTTAAAGATAGCTCAATAGAAATTACCCAAACTGGCCGAGCACGGTGGCTCACGCCTGTAATCCCAGCACTTTGGGAGGCCGAGGCGGGCAGATCACGAGGTCAAGAGATCGAGACCATGCTGGCTAACATGGTGAAACCCGGTCTGTACTAAAAAATGCAAAAAAATTAGCCAGGCATGGTGGCGAGTGCCTGTAGTCCCAGCTACTCGGGAGGCTGAGGCAGGAGAATGGCATGAACCCAGGAGGTAGAACTTGCTGTGAGCCAAGATTGTGCCACTGTGCTCCAGCCTGGGTGACAGAGCAAGATTCCCTCTCAAAAAAAAAAAAAAAAAGAAGAAATTACCCAAACTGAGCTAACACATAAAAATAAATGGTTAAAAAAAAAAGCAGAACAAAACATTCAGGACTCTGGGACAAAGTCAAGTGGTCTTATATACTATCCTTGGAATCCCAGAAGGAAAAGAGAGAGATAAAGCAAAGCAGTAAACATTTTAAGAATGGCTGGTAATTTCTCCCAAACAATGAAAGATATCAAACCACAGATCCCAAGAAAAAAAGACAATGACAAGCACAAGAAATACTGAGGGACTGGGGAGGGAGAAAAGAAAAGGACACTATAGCATTCCATATCCACAAAAATGTCCTTGAAAATGAAGGTAAAAAAAATTCAAATAAACAAAAGCTGAAATAATTTGTTAAAAGCAGGACTTTATTGTGAAAAAATGTTAAAAGTTCTTCAGTTCAAAGGAATACAGTATCAATTGGTAACTTGGATATATGAAAATTAATAAAAGTGCATCAGAAATGGTAAAAAAAGTATAGGTAAATGTATAGGCCTTTCTTCTCATTTTTGAACTCCTAAGGTAGGAAAATGACTTCATAAAATAAAGATGATGACAATATTTTGGGGTTTTATATAATATGTAGGGGTATAATGTGTGACAACAAGAGCACAAAGAATAAACTAAATTATACTGTTGTGAGGTTTTTCTGTTACAAGGGAAGTGATGTAATGCTATGCAAAGATCTAGCAACGTCAACCAAAAAATTAAAACACATACTGCAAATGATAGTAGGGAAAATAAAATACCAAAAATTTTTAATTGATGCAAAAGAAGGCAGGGGTAAGGGATGAAGGGGATAAATAAGATGGGAAAAGTAGAAAACATTTGAACTTTATCATACAGATAATTATTTTAATGTAAATGGCCCAAACAGACCTATTAAAAGTCAGATATTGTCAAACTAGATTAGCAAAACAACTAAACTATATGTTGTCTAACATAACAAACATTAAATGTGAAGAATCAGATAACTAAAATGTAAAAGGATGAAAAATGATATGCCATCCAAAACTAAACATAAGAGAGCTAGGGCAATATTATTTAAATAAGACGAATTAGACTGTGATACACAAAACCTAAAAGGGATGTAGAAACATAAAAATGCAGGTGTCAACTCATCAAGACGACATAATAATACAGGCTTAACCAATTCCTATCAAAATCCCAGGTATTTTTATTGTGGATATAGATAAGATATTCTAAAATTTGTACAGAAAGGCCAAGGAACTACAATAGCTAAAATACTTTTGAAAAAGAAAACTAGTGGGAGAATTCAGTCTACACAAATTCAAGACATTCTGTAGCGACAGAAATCAAGGAAACATGGTACTGTTGGAGGGATAGACACATAAATAAATGGAACAGAATGGTGAACTCAGATGTAGACGCACACAAATATGCCTTACCTATTTATTTATTTTTGTTGTGGTAAGATATATGTAAAACATAAAGTTTGTTATTTTTACCATTTGAAGTGTGCAATTCAGTGGCATTAATTACATTCACAATGTTGTGCAACCATCATCACTAGTTCCAAAACTTTTTTATTCCAAAGAGAAACTCTGTAACCATCAAGCATTTAATTCCTCGTTCTATCCTCCTCTCAGCCCCTGATAATCTCTCACCTACATTTTGTCTATGAATTTCCCTACTGTAGACACTTTATATGGTAAAATCATATAATATGTCTCGTTTTGTTTATGGCTTATTGCACTCAGAAGAATTTTTTCAAGGTTCATTCATGTCATGGCATGTATCAGAATGCTTTTCTTTGTATTGATGGATAATATTCTATTGTACACATATGCCACATTTTGTTTATTCCTCTGTTGATGAACACCTGGGTCGTTTTTACTTTTTGGCTGTTATAAATAATGCTGCAATGAAAAACTTTTTTCTTTTTTTTTATTATACTTTAAGTTCTAAGGTACATGTGCATAATGTG
>NW_012117822.1:218680-223277 GCF_000951035.1 Colobus angolensis palliatus | reverse complement strand
CTTCTTCCTGGTTTAGTCTCGGGAGAGTGTAAGTGTCCAGGAAATTATCCATTTCTTCTAGATTTTCTGGTTTATTTGCGTAGAGGAGTTTATAGTATTCTCTGATGGTAGTTTGTATTTCTGTAGGGTCGGTGGTGATATCCCCTTTATCATTTTTTATTGCATCTATTTGATTCTTCTTTCTTTTCTTCTTTATTAGTCTTGGTTTCAGCTCCTGTTTTCAAATATATAAATATTTTTTAAAATTTAAAGTTTTTAAAAACTTGTCCAATTACATAAGAAAAGAAGCAAACAAATAGAGAACCATGGGGAAAAACATATTTCTTTTCACAGAAGAATAAAAACTGAATGGCAAATAAATATATAGAAAAAGGGCTTAATATTACTCATAGAGAATGAAAAATAAGAAAATACGAAGATGCGCACACACACATACACACACACAAAAAAGACTTACAAAAATTAAGTCTATCAATACCAAATGTTGGGAATTGCATACACGCTAATGGGAATGCCAACTGGTAAAGTCACTTTGGAGGACGTTTGGCATTATCTTATAAAGTGGAAAACATGCATATTCTGCAACCCAGTAATTCCACACCATCAAAATAAGAGAACAACAAATAAAGGATATGTTGTTATTATACACATTCTAACATAAGGCAAAACCAGAAAAAATTAAATTGCTATTGAATACAGAGACATAAGAGACAACACATATGTTAGGTCCGTTATCTGATATATGTGATGAGTTGGGACATAAGAGCTATGATTAATTTCATATTGATGAAAAACTTATTATAAATTACATTAAGCAAGCATATCCTCAGTGCCTACACACTGATAAAGAGGATGGATGACAGATAGCATGGCCTTGTGCTTTTGTTATTTATCTTTCCATGCTTCTGTCTTTGAAATAGATTCTGTGAACACTACTAGAAAGCAGGAATCAGTGATTCATTTCTAAATTCCCTCAGCTTAGATGGCAGAAAACCAAAACAGGATTACTGAAAGAAAAGGAAGGAAGGAGGGTGTGAAGTCCAGGATGCCAAGTAATTCACCATCTCAGAACTAAGATTTAGGCAGATCTAGAAGAACTGATCTGCCCCATGGTATGTCCTCCTGCCTCGCCACCATGGCCCCACTTAGTACTTGAACCTCTTGCTTGAAATTCCCATTATTAGAGTCGTCAATGAGGTGATTTGTTTAAAAGCCTTCACTTTTTGTAATAAATCAAATACAGACTATCACCAACTTATGATGGTTCAACTTACCATTTTTTGACTTTATGATGGATTTATGGGGGCATTAAATACATTTTTTACTTACAATATTTTAGACTTATAATGAGTTTATTGGAAGGTAACCCTCATAAGTAGAGGAGCATCTGTATCTTAGTATGGTATATAGAGCCCTTCATGGTGTGGTTCCTTTCTATATCTCCAGGCCCATGTATTATACTCCCCACAAGATTAAACCTATGCTCCACAAACACAGAAGTTACTTTAATAAAGTCTTTCTCACTCTCCCTGACTCTTTCTTCTTCTTGCCTCTCCCTCCTCCTCCTCTACCACTCCTCCCCTCTCTTCTTCTTCTCTTCCTCTTCCTTCTTTTTCTTCTCTCTTACCAACCCCTGCCCCCACATCTACACATGTTGTTCTTTCTGCTTGGAAGAATCATTCATTATCTAATCAACAAGCAGATATACAGGTTTTGTTTTTGGGTTTTTTTTTTTCTGCCTCTTTTCTCTTATTTCCTCCTATTCTCTGAAAGAACCTAAAAATAATGGCACTCCAGCATCAATGAGCACACCTAGCATGAAAATCTTGGTTTCTACATTCCTTACTCTACTAAAAGGAACTAGGACTCCTTAGAAAAATGGCTGATTCCAAGGCTTGGGAAAGGAAAGTACAGAGGAGCCTAACACATCTTGGGCAAAAACTAAGAAAGACTTAAAAAAGCAATGGAGACATGTCAATAGGCCAAAGAGGACAACTTGAAGGGGTTCCTTCCTGGCCAAATCTGTGACAACTGGAGTATCAAAATGCATAAAGAAAGTAATAGATTCTTACTAATTTGAACAACAATAAAGAATCAATGAATTTATATTGAAGCATATGTGAGTGTATATGCATGTGTGAGAGAGAGGAGAGAAGGCACTTACCGAGCTGACAGAAAACTATGACTCTATGTGTTTCCTATGCTAATTACTTAACAGCATTTCTGTCCTCTCCATTTCTCCTCTCTGGATAGTTGACCTTTACCATTTTTAGGTAAGCAATTGTAGAACAATATGCATGCTCTGGAGAGGTACCTGATATTCAGTATATTTCAGTGTTTCCCGTAAAGAAAATCAAAGGTTCATAAGGTCAGAAAGTGTAGAACTCCACAGTTAATACTTTCTTACACTTACACATTAATTTACAATATTTTAAGTCGTCTTTACTTTTATAATAAATAGAAGAGATATGCAGGATGAATGATTATTCCCATTTCAGAAACTGGGAACAATGAGGCTTGCAGAATCATGTAAGTTGCAAAGAGAATTACAGATAAAGTTTTCTAAGTTGTTTCAACAAATGTGTTCTATGCAACTTTTAGCTTTAAAGAAAGTCACTTACAAAAGTCAAGTATACTTGATCCCTTTCCATCACACAGCAGCAAAGCAAAGTATTAGGCAATCTGACTTCAAGAATCTGAGCATGTTTAAAATTTAAAGGTCACGATTAAGCTCCATTACTGCCACTAGTTGGCTCTGTGGCCAACTATAACAATGCAATACTCATTTACTCATCTCTTTCAGAATTACAAGGATAAAACATGGGACTCCCTAATGTAGACAGTTAAAAAGAAAAAGGGTTAAATAGGAATCTAAGACCACAGAGAAAATTTTTTTGCTCTTGATCTCACAAACACTTCCAGACTGAAAACTAGGATTTGCATGTGGCATTTTGAATTTTGAAGTCTGGGTTATTTGCAATATATGAAACACTGTGAGTTGAGTAATGAAGCTTACATTTGCAATGAGATCTTCCTCTGAAAGAATTGAGGCCGAACTACTATTTTACTTTCCATGTTTGGAAAAGGAACTGAAATAAGCACTTAAATCCCTTTCCCCCCCATTTTTGTAATACGAGTCAAACTTCAGGAAAGCTCTCCTCTTTCCCCACACAAAGAAATTTTATGTTCGTATCTGGTGTAGAGCTATCTAATAACCAAAGAAAATCCCAAGATCTTTTTTCCTGGAAAAGCCACTTGTTTTAATGGAACAGTCACTCTGTTCAGGAGAACACAGCAAACTTAATTGGCAGGCACATAGCAGATGGTTCCTGGAGTCTACTCATGCACCTAATATGGCTAAAATAGTTATTGAAAGGCCAACATATGGGTTTTAAATTATGTTGGGAACTAAATATTATGAACACCCCATTTTTACCATTTGTGATGTCACTTAGTATGTAACAAATTATTATTTCTCAAATTTTTCTTTGAATAAAGTTGTCCCAGAGAGGTAATGACAATGCTCTTTAAGATATTTGTTCTAGGCACTCAGTTTCTCAATGAGTTTTCAACTGACTCTCAACTTTAAAAAGTAAGTATAGCCAACACCATCCCAAGCAAAAAGAACAAAGCTGGAGGCATCATGCTACCTGACTTCAAACTATATTACAAGGCTACAGTAACCAAAACAGCATGGTACTGGTACCAAAACAGATATATAGAGCAATGGAACAGCACAGAGGCCTCAGAAATAATGCCACACATCTACAACCATCTGATCTTTGACAAACCTGACAAAAACAAGCAATAGGGAAAGGATTCTCTATTTAATAAATGACATTGGGAAAACCGGCTAGCCATATGCAGAAAACTGAAACTGGACCCGTTCCTTACAACTTATGCAAAAATTAACTCAAAACGGATTAAAGACGTAAACATCAGACCTAAAACCATAAAAATGCTACAAGAAAACCTAGGCAATAGCATTCATGACATAGGCATGGGCAAAGACATCATGACTAAAACAACAAAAACAATGGCAACAAAAGCCAAAATTGACAAATGGGATCTAATTAAACTAAAGAGCTTCTACCCAGGAAAAGAAACTATCAGAGTGAACATGCAACCTACAAAATGGGATAAAATTTTTGCAATCTATCTATCTGACAAAGGGCTGATATCCAGAATCTGCAAGGGACTTAAATTTACAGGAAAAAACAACCCCATCAAAAAGTCGGCAAAGGATATGAACAGATACTTCTCAAAAGAAAATATTTATGTGGCCAACAAACATATGAAAAAAGCTCATCATCATTGGTCATTAGAGAAATACAAATCAAAACTATAGTGAGATACCATCTCACACCAGTTAAAATGGTGAACATTAAAAAGTCAGGAAACAACAGATGCTCGAGAGGATGTGGAGAAATAGAAACGCTGTTACACTGTTGGTGGGAGTGTAAATTAGTTCAACCATTGTAGAAGACAGTGTGGCAATTCCTCAAGGATCTAGAGCTAGAAATATCGTTTGATCCAACAATCCAATTACTGGATATATACCCAAAGGGTTATAAATCATTCTACTATAAAGACACAT
>NW_012117822.1:199096-218495 GCF_000951035.1 Colobus angolensis palliatus | reverse complement strand
TTCACGTCCTTTGCAGGGACATGGATGAAACTGGAAACCATCATTCTCAGCAGACTAACACAGGAACAGAAAACCAAACACCACATGTTCTCACTCATAAGTGGGAGTTGAACAGTGAGAACACATGGACACAGGGAGGGGAACATCACACACCAGGGCCTGTCAGTGGGTGGGGAGGCTAGGGAAGGATAGCATTAGGAGAAATACCTAATATAGGTGATGGGTTGTTGGATGAAGCAAACCGCCATGGCACGTGTATACCTATGTAACAAACCCGCACTTTTTGCACGTGTATCCCAGAACTTAAACTATAATTTTTAAAAAAGTAAGGATTTACCAAATTTGTGTTGCTCAATGTCAGTATTCTAAGGTACAATGCTTTATCTCCAGCCAAGTACTTTTTATATTTATTATTCATTCATTTAGCAAATACTGTGCATGACTAAAATACAACTCATCATGTTGATGGTCATGGTCATCTAGTGCTGCTCAAAGTACATTAAACTTTTGGTTTCCTTTAATACATTGAGCCTAGCTTTTAAATAATTCAGTTAGTTTCCTGCTATTCTTATTAGAACCTCTCCAAATGAGTAAAACAATGAACAACAATATATGCCAAACATTTTAATAAACAACATTTTTTTAGAAAGTAACAACAACACATGACCATTTTTATTTAAACTTTGATGAAGTCAATGTTCAAACACTTAAACTTTGCTTTGATAGAATTTTCTGTGATATTAGGGTTTTGTATTTTAAACTGATGGCCCCTTTGTTTTCTAGGGTTTTGTCCTGTAATCTGCAAACTAGGGATTTGGCTCACTTGATCCAAATATCTCCTTCCAGCTGCATTATTATCTAAACATACCTTAATTCAGTAACGTACAACTATACATAAGTTGCCATCTAGAAATTGTCCAAATGCAATAAATTCTCAACCATCAGTGCTCATCTCTGTCAGAAAACTTAATAATTTTACAAAAACATCATTAAAAAAAAAAGGCCAAACACATAAGTTTCAAGAATAGCAATCTGGAGAGTGTGCTGATAATATTACCAGAGTACTTGAGCTGTGGCTTGAAGAGACAAGATGCTTAAAGGAGTAGAGGAAGCAGATATAGGGGAGAGGGAAGTGTCCTGAATGGGAATAGGAAATGGGTTCTGTTCCCAGCCCTGCCACGTACTAGCTGTGTGCCTTCAGATAAGTCCTTCAACCTCTCTGGGCCCTAGTGTCTCCAGCTTTAAAGAAGTCTAGGTGATGCCTTATGTCTAATCGAACTCTGCAAGATCTATGATTCTATATGAGACATATGATTCAACATCTAGGTGCCAAAGCAAAAATGCTCAGGTTCCCCTAAGAGAGAAGGTATTATTTTACACAGAAATCCTTTACCATTCAGATAGTCTTTCCCACCACCCCTTCTGTTCCAGCCTAGTTTCCTGCTTTTATTGCTGAGTCTCTTGATCAAAACCAATTGTCCCTGGTAGTGTAAATGCTTCTGCTTATCTCTTGAGCTCTTCCAGGAGTGTTGATGAAACTCTCGGGTGACCCAATTCTCCTTGTTCCACTCAGTTGTGTGGGAACCAAGATTTGTCTTGATGTTTCCCATTGCTAAAAAATGGAATGCATTCAGCCCAGAGCTCCAAGTTATTAGCCAGGAGGATAAGCAGAAAAATAATCGAAACTCAGAACAGCTGCAGTCCATGTTAGGTCCTTAAATTTCTAGCAATTAAATACTAAAGGGAACTTAGCAAATGTAAGTCTTTCATTTGTTTGCAAAGGTCATGAAACAACTGCAAAAAAAAAAAAATGAGGGTTATGTTAGTTTATAGAGCACATATATTTACAAAAAAATTATTAGCAAAAAGATGTTATACTTGGCATTAAGGTAACTTTGATTCCTGCTTAATATGCATTCTATCCTTGAGTTTAAAAAAAGCACTAAAAATGGAATTCCTGTTGAGAAAGTTTAGCTTAGTTTTTGGCTAAAATATCTACACAGTGCAATTTACACCATTCTTTGTACAGGCATTATTTTTGATTATGTAATCTTTGGGTGTACTGTAGATTTGTGCTTATCTCATTCATTTATCCATTTGTTCATCCAAAGCAGGCACCTGGCTTCAGGAGCACCCGGCTTACCTCAAGTTCAGAGCCCCAGGTCGGAGTGTATTCACTGAATAGCCAAAATAATAGATGCTGAAAGTCAATGACAGCCTCCTTCTAACTGTGAATTTGACTTATGTTATCTAATGATTATCCCCTTTCATCCTGCCCTCATACACACACCCAAAACATTCTTCTTAAAAGAATTTTAGAAGTTTTATTATCATATTTATTTTCCTGTGTAAAAAAAAATAAAACAACGTATATAATCTTTCCAATTTCATGTTTTACTTGGTTAAAATGACTACAGGATACAATTTGGAATGACGCCTAAAGCAAATAAAGATAGGTAATATGGTGGATATGTAATACTTGCAGAGCTAAAGAAGAATCAGAAAATTAAAAGCCTCTGAAATGAATAGAGAGGAAGCATGGAGTATGCTCCAGAAAGGCTTTAGTATGAGCAAAGGCTGGTGGGGACCAGGGTTGTGGCTTTCAAAGGCCTAAGAAGAAGGACAACTACTTGTCTGGTGGCTAAGATTATAACCAAAAACAGTTAGAGTATGGAGTTAAGCTGGCAACAGCATTTTAAAGTCATCCAGGAAAGAAATGTGGATGTGGTGGGGGCTAAGTAGTGGTGAGTGTGGAGGGCAGATGGGGGTCTATTGGTCAGCGCTACACAGTAAGAGGAGCTGACATTCACTGGGTCATATCCTGCATTAACCCTGACTGCAATCCTGGGAAGCAGTTACTATTAACATGTTTTTATCAATGAAATATTTTCAAACTAAAGCTTATGCAATTGAGTGATTTCCTCTAAGTCTCAAAGCTAATAGTGCCTGATTCAGTGCTAGCACTCCAATCTACTCCAATCCGATCTATTCCAATTCCAGAGTCGAGCTTGCCTAGACAGCCTCCCAGGGACATATAGTCACTTTCTCTGGGATGTATCCTTCGAGTACTTTGTTTTCCCAATGCCTCTGATTCTACTGGAAATATCACACAGTTCGTAATTCTTTGTTTCTCCATTTTCATCTCTCCCACTAAGTGCTGTAAACTCTCCTGGGAGCTTCGGTCTGACTGAATCGTTGGTAAATGTATGTAATAAAATGAACTTCTTTGGTATCATGTGAATATTGGTATGTCTTCCTGTTTGGCTTACACTTTTCCTATATTTTGCCCATGCTACAGTAAGTTCTTT
This sequence comes from Colobus angolensis palliatus, assembly GCF_000951035.1. Taxonomy (NCBI): domain Eukaryota; kingdom Metazoa; phylum Chordata; class Mammalia; order Primates; family Cercopithecidae; genus Colobus; species Colobus angolensis. The sequence goes on along the minus strand of NW_012117822.1, from coordinate 215,187 downwards.
CTCTATAGTCTGCATTTGAATATCTAAAAGATTAAAATATGGGGTTTAGTTTAGGTTTCTTTCTTTATTTTTCTGCTTTTGTTTTTTCCCAAATGGGCATCTCTACCACTAACATCTGGAAATAAGATGGCATCTGATCTAAGGAAAATATATGGGGTGTGTGTGTGTGTGTGTGTGTGTGTGTGAGAGAGATGTGTAGGTTAGCAGCTGGTGTGAACTTAAAATTTTTAATATATTATAAATTGTCCCAGACATATTGAATGTATAAAGAATAACATGGAAAATGCCCACGTATTCACTCCTCATCTTAGAAAACTAAATTTTTCAAATATAATTGAGCTCCTCTAATGTTCCACTCATTAAAAGAAACAAAAATGAATACAAATTTTGTGATGAACTGGATAGAAATTACAGTACATGTGTCTATTTTATTTTTAAATTAACTTAAAACATTCAGTTTTATTGATAATGAGTCTCTCAGTTTCTGTGACGTAATTCTCTGTGTACTCGGATATCTATGTTCGTTCACATTTAAATCACCAAAACCAGAAATTACTGACTTCCCCATCAGACTGCCTTCCCCCATGGGTTTCCCCATTCTGCAAGAGGCATTGCAATTTTCCCAGGTCACCCATGTTTGATGTATTGCATCATACTGAATCAGATCATTTCCTTTGCAGCTCCCCCTAAGCCTAGTCGGTCTCCAGATGCGGCTGTTTTGTTTCTCTGTTGTTCTCTGTGTTTCTTCATCTTCTCAGCTACACTTTAGCCAAGAGGTTCTCAAGTTGTGAGCTGGAAACATGGGAACCCCCAAGAATCTTTCAGAGTGTCATGAGTTCGAAACTACTATGATGGGAATACTAATGTTTGATTTGCCGTGTTCGCTGTTTCTCTTATAAGCATGCACTGGAATTTTTGAGTCCACACATTGTGCAACATCACAGCTCATTGGATATATGAAAATCCACCTGGAATCCAGCAAGCCAAACATTAAAGAATTCTGCAAAAGTATAAAACAGTGTAATTTTTCTCACCATATATTTTTAAAAGCATAGTTATTTTTCATGAAAAAGCACAGGTATTGTTATGTTAATGTATAATGGTTTATTGTTATTTTAAAATGATTTAATACTTTTCTTAAAATAATTCTGTTTTAATTTAAATACCATAAACATCGACAGGTAAAATCCACACAAACAAAACACTTTTGGACTCCTCAATTTTTTTTTTTTTTTTATTATACTTTAAGTTCTAGGGTACATATGCATAATGTGCAGGTTTGTTACATATGTATACTTGTGCCATGTTGGTGTGCTGCACCCATCAACTCGTCAGCACCCATCAATTCATCATTTATATCAGGTATAACTCCCCAGTGCAATCCCTCCCCCCTCCCCCCTCCTCATGATAGGCCCCAGTGTGTGATGTTCCCCTTCCCGAGTCCAAGTGAACTCATTGTTCAGTTCCCACCTATGAGTGAGAACATGTGGTGTTTGGTTTTCTCTTCTTGTGATAGTTTGCTAAGAATGATGGTTTCCAGATGCATCCATGTCCCTACAAAGGACGCAAACTCATCCCTTTTTAAGAGTATCAGTACACCCACGACCAAAAATCTGAGAACTGGTGTACTAGTCCAGGCTTTCACTGCCTGTTCCTGGACTGCTGCAACATCTTCTTAATGATTTTCCAGCCTCCAGCCCTCTCCTCTTCTAGCAGTCTACACATGACTGCTGAGTTCACCCTTCTTACAAAACAGTTTTTACATAATATTATTTTCCTGCTCAGAATCCATTAATGTAGGAATCTTTAATTCTTGTAATATTTTTCAGCCTTATTGATTCTCCAATTTTATCAACCCTACCTTTTCCCCAAAACCATCCACTTGGTCAATTGCACTGACCCCAGAACATGCTTTCCTTCTTACCTCCAGACCTTTGCTTAGATTGTTCCGTATTCTATCCCTGCCCTGGAGATTGGGCGTCTCTCCTATGCCCAGCCCAAGGCAGCACAGAGAAGTGCTCAGTTAAGAGCGTGTCCTTTAAAGTCTGTCTTGAATTTGAGTTATCTTTTACTAGCTATTTGATGTAAGCAATTCATTTTGCAGAATTGTAAAACAGAAAATAAAGTACAGTAGTTCCTAATTTAAATAGCTATTGTAAAGCTATATGAGGTCATGTTTAATAAGTATATGTTTAGTAAGTATTAAGCAATGTTGTTGTTTTCTAAAACCTGCCTAAGATTCTGGATTTTTCTTGTCTATGAAAGCTTTTGTCTTCTTTATCTAACACTGTTCTCTGTCTTACTGGCACTGTTCACTTACTCTTATGGTAGGTTTCATGCACACATCTTGACTTCCCTAGTGAGATGAGAAAGGGCCATGTAAACTCTCTTTCTGTGTATGTGTATATCTGTTTTCTTAGACCTTTCCAGTGCTGTTATACTTGATTCAATAAATTCAATATGTGTGTCATTATTCCTTGGCTTTCCATAAAATGATACACATAAACCAATTCTCAGCTAATGAGGGACAAATAAACACATTTGATCTATAACCTTTCATTCATCCTGCCCTTCTCAGAGCAGCTAGGAAATCTTCCTCTAGGATAATAGATACATTCATTTGAAAAAGGAAACTCAAACAGGAAACATTTTATATCGAGCGGCAGATCTGATGACAGAATCGTCCAAACTACACAAAAATGCTGCCAAAGGCTGGTTGATCCTGGCTGCAAATCAATCCTACTGTGAAATGACTTTCAGCTATCCCCAACTTCTTCGACATGTGCTGGGAATTTACAATCTTGAACTCTTCAGTTAGGCCTCTGTCAGTTGGCGGAGGACGTGAATTGTTACAGGGTGTGGAAAAGCCTCCAACCAGGAGTTCAGACTTGCCTTGACATCCTCTAAGGTCATGAACAACTGCTTCACGATTGGGAGTTGGTCCTTTGGCCTCTGGAGATCAGCTTTCTGGTCTGCTAAATGGACCGGACTTGTTGAGGGATCAGATTAGATAAAAATGCATACATGTACTTTTAATAAGATTGATGTGTACTGCTGAAATCTCTGAAAAATATTTCAGAGATTAAAATTCTAAAAAGTGTGCATGTTAGTACTAAGGTACTCCATTTTTTTAAAAAAGGGGCAATATTCCTAAATGACCTAAAAACACAAAGTTATTTATCTTAAAAGCTTCATTCTGGAAAGCAATCACTTATGTCTCAGTGCATTATAACGCTGTAGACAGCAGGTATCAGATCTTTTGAAATACATAGTACATTGACTATTAAGAAAAGTATAATTTGCCTAAATATTCTTAGAGGTCTTTGCAAAGGCCATGATTCAAAGAGGAAATAAAGTTCATATTTAGGCAATACTTGGATATAATATTTTGGAGACTTATCAGTGTTTTTCTTGTTATGTTAGAGAGGCAGTACAGCAGAGTGGCCAAAAGTGCAAGTGCTAGCAAGAGCCAAGCTGCCTGGGTTCAAAGCCTGGTGCTTTCACTTGGGAGCCATGTGATTCAGTATATCATTTAATTTCTTGGTGCTTCAGCTATCTCACTGGTAAAAGGGGAACCACAATATTTACCTCATATTATAGGTTTGTTGAGACAATAACAAGATTATTACTCTTGTTTGTGTCTTGCCCACTAAAATAATTTGATTTTTAATGCAATGAGTTTATGTATAAAGCATGTCTGCATCTTTGGGTAACTAAAGGAGTACAGAGAAAATCGCTGCTCTGTGATATCAATCACATGCGAAACCAGCTTTGTCCTGAGGCTCTGGAGGCAGAGGTGAAAGACATAGTGTTTTCAAATAAGTCCTTTATTATATATAGATGTAGCGCAGTGCTTCTCAAACTATTTGTGGTAGAAAACTATCAGTGCTTCTTGAACTATCTGTGGTAGTTTCTTGTTTAATTTCCAATTTGCTGTGTATCAGTATTTTTGTCAAATACAATCAAAATGTCATGGTAGTGTCAAATTGCTATGAAAGTTTCTGGCCCCCTATTCTCACTGTCTATGTTTATCTCATTGCGGACCAACAGCAAAAAACTCACAGACAGTACTCACTCACAGATGGCCCACACTGTGAGGAGCCTGGGCATGGTGGACAATGCACTGCCCAGTATCTAACCTCTCTTTCTAAGTTTGAGGAGTTTCCAACCTTATGAGGCATAGAGCTCACCTCTAGAAGCTGAAAAGATTAGTACTTGTATTTCCAAGTCTTATTTTTACCTAAAATATGTGCATGTGAACCCAGGCAATGTCAGTCAATTGCAAAGGACCCAGACTTTGAATCAGAAGTCATAATTGAAGAAGTGGGGATTATCCAGAATGCAGTTGGTTAATGTTGCTTGCAGATACATCCAGTTCCCAAAGGCAGTGGTGCCAACAGTTCCAGCAGCTATATCCCATGTCTGGGTGATGATTGTATTAGCTATCTGTTGATGTGTAACAAATTACCCCAAAGTTTAACGGCTTAAAACAAAAGTAAACATTTATTTTTCTCTCAGCTTCTGTGGGTCAAGAAGCTTGGCCAAGCATAGTGGTTCACACCTGTCATCCCAGCACTTTGAGAGGCCAAGGTAGGAGACTTGCTTGAGCCTAGGACTTTGAGACCTGCCTTGGCAACAAAACAAGACCCCATCTCTACAAAAAATAAAACAATTAGCCAGGCATGTTGGCATGTGCCTGTAGTCTCAGCTACTTGGGAGGCTGAGGCAGGAGGATCGCTTGGGCCCGGGAGTTCAAGGCTGCAGTGAGCTATGATGGCACCACTGCACTCTAGCCTGAGCAACAGAGGAAGACACTGTCAAAATAAAAAGAAAGAAAGAAAGAAAAAACACCTTAGAGCAACATGACTGAAGACACTGTCTCTTAAAAAAAAGAAAAAAGAACTTAGAGAAGCATGGCTTCGTAGCTGTGGCTCAGTCTCTCAATAGCTTGCAGTCAAGACATCAGCTGGGGCTGCAATCATCTGAAGCTGTGACTGAAGACAGAGGGCTGGTTCCCAAGGTGGCTCACCAGCATGAAAAGTTGGTGCTAGCAGTCAGCAGGCGGCTGCAGTTCCTCTCCTTGAGGCTTCTTGCATGACCTCAGGACCCAGCAGCTGGCTTCCCCCAGAGTGTGGGAGACCAAGGGGAAGCTTCAATGTCCTTTATATTCTAGCCTTATAAGTCACATGCTGCCACCTCTATTGGTCACACAGAGCTGCCCTGACTCTGTGTGAAAGAAGATAGCAAAAGAGCACAAATGTCAGGATCTGAGACTCACTAGGGCCATCTTGGAGACTGACAAATAGGGCAGGCTATGGGATCTGTAACCCGTGGAAGTAGCAATTGGTCTATAGAGGACCAGTTCAAAACATATTTTACGGCATCTTGCATGACTGAGATATCTCCAAGCCTGGTTCTCTGCCCCCACAAGAGATTTAGCGGGTTTCCAAAATTATCACATTTCTTTCCTGATAAATTAACCAGAGTTGGTTTCAAGTTGTTTACAAATAAAAACTCTGATATATCTTGAAGAAAAAAGTTAGTAACGTTTTCACTTGACTTTCCTGGAAAGCAATCTAGTATCATTTTATAACAGGAATAGTTTTGTTATGAAAGATTAGTATATACACTATGTTTCCAAGTATGTACAGCTTTGTCTCATGGTGATTCATCTTTTATTGCTGAACTTACAGTCTGACTTTTAGGTGGAATTGTTTGTACTATTATGAGCATAGGCTTTTACAAGTTAAGATTGAGGAGACGAAAACATTCCACTGAAAATAACCATATTAGCAAAAATGATCTTTAAATATATGCAACAGAGTGCTTTTCAGAGAACCTTTTCAGTTTTAAGAAATCTCTCTAATAACAAATGAGATTGAGAAAAGCAGTGTAGTTTAGTATAAGTGAGCATAGAAAGAAAGCATGTAGAGTCACTTTGTAAACAATTTGACATCACCTATTGATAACTGAACATACGCATCCTTATAACCCACCAGTTCCTCCATTCAGTTTATACCTCAAAGAAATGCATGCATTTGTTCACCAAAAGACATGTACAACCATATTTCCACCTGCACAATTCATTATCCAGACATAAAAGAGTAAATAATGCATAACTCCATTTATATAAGGCACAAAAGTCAAACAGACGAAAGTTTGATGGTGTTATTAGTTAGGATAGTGGCTACCCTTAGGGGTAGAAAATGGCACTGAGTATTAGAGAAAGAGATGGGCTTCTGGGATAATGCTCTGGTGACAATCTAGTTCCTGATGTGAGTGCTGGTTACACAAGTATATTCAGTTTGTGAAAAAATTCCTCAAGCTGTACACTTACAAGGAACATGCTTTTTAAACATGGTATATCATATTTCAGTGGAAGGTTTACTTAAAAATCACAACAGATATATTAATTTCCCAATTATTATCTTTTTCTTTTCTGTGGTTTTATAAAAATGATAAAGTTAAAATAAGACATTATTTTCTTATACTACAACTTAGTAAAAGTGAAATTTATAAAAATTTCACTTAGATAAACTAGTGTATTGCTTGCATTGTTGCAGTAACTGAAAAGTATTTATTTACAAATTTATTTGCATTTTAGAAGCTTCTTTTTGGGGAAAAGTGAGAAGGAAGGAAGGGAAAACTTTTTACCTTTTTCTAAAATGGAGAGTTGATTTTTCTCTGTTATAGTTAAGAACCCATTACTTTTTGAACTTGGCAAAGAAAGAGTCCAAAAGGAATTTGCTGGGACAACCTAAGTAAGTGATGATGGAGTTGGAGTGAATGTTTGGACTTCAAGTGCTATATATAACCATAACCAATGTGTTTAAACCAACTCCAGTGGCACTGAGCGACACCTGTGATGCGTGTTCTTTTGGACGAAAGTTGTGGCTAACTTGTATACTTGACTGAATTTCCTGACCTTTATTTTAACATGAGCCTTGAAGGGAAAAAAAATGTTCTTTTTTTTGAGGAGTTTCCAACCTTATGAGGCATAGAGCTCACCTCTAGAAGCTGAAAAGATTAGCTACTTGCATTTCCAAGTCTTATTGGAATAAGAGAATACTAAAAACATTCTATCTGGAATCCTGAAAAAAAAATTCTAAAGGACAGTTCAACTCTTTCATGACACCATGACTAACTTTTACCACTGAAACTTAGTGCACGCACACACACACACACACACACACACACACACACACACACACAAATGCCTTCCTCAAAAGTCTATGAACAAATCTAGATACATTAGCTTATCCCAAATAGAATCTCTTGTGACAAAAGAAATCTTTGATTTAGGGCAGATTTCAGATCAGAAGAACTTCCTTTTCATGGTGCATTATTTTTACGTTGAGATCATGTCAGAGAGCATACACAGACCTTTCAAAAACAATAGCTACCTACTATTAACCATAAGACTGCATAACAAAGCCATGCTACACTTACACTCACACCCTGAGAGCTACAGTAGCTGAACATGGTGTCTTCTAATGCTGTCACAGCAACTGCCTGCTTTTTAGGCTTTGTGCTGGGATGATATCAGGGTGTGCCTGCTGCAGGATCCTTCTTGGATTAATGATGAGGAATAGCTCAGGAATACTTCTTGGCTGTCCCAGGGATTCCCAGGAAGTGCCTCACGCCCTGCTCATTTACCCCACAGTCATTTTATATTAAATTTTTAAAAAGTTTAAAATCTAATGTCTGAATAGAATGTTCTATTTAATCAACATTGGTGTTTTAGATTAGTTCTTTGACCTATAAAAATGTTCTTTGTAAAAGTATATTTTCCTTTTATAATCCTGGGAAGAACTCAAGAAGTCCATCTGTTCATCTATCGGGTTACTTGTGGATCCCCCAACACAGCATCCATCTCACTCAATAGTTTGTTTGTGAATTCCTAGCATTCGGCCAAGTTTCCAGCACACAGTAGTTCTTAATAAATGTTTGATGAGTGAAGAAACGAATGATATGTGACCCTGGGCAATAAGAAAGAGCTAGAGATCCTTGACAGAGTTATAAACTGATAAATTGAACTGAGTGGGCCTGAGACAACAAACCCATTTCTCAGAAAGGAGTTACTCCAGGGCATCAGGTGGGCTCTGCGAGGTCAAGGATTAAAGGATAAGAGAGTTTTCTCACTAGCAATCACCTGTGGACAGGTCCCAGCGCATCCAGCTTCAACTGTGCAGACCATCCTCCAGGTCAAGCTAATGCCAGTTCCATGGGTGTCAGAACCATTCACTCAGACCCTGTGTATGGGCAGCTGGAACAGTTCTGAAGGCTAAAGTGCACCCGGCTGGCTCCATTTACCACTCTAAAGCTTCGCGGCTTGGAACAAGTCCTCATTCACTCATTCTTATTTTAAAAATAGTTTCTAAATGTCTATGATGTGCCAGGCATCAAATTTGTCATAAAAATTTATTATGTACATTCATTTATTTCCATAAAATAAGGATAAAAATATCCATCATGCGAAGTTATTGCAAAGCTAAAGAAATATAGTATGTAAATCCCCTAAGATTTTTATGACACACAGTAGGGGTTCAAAAAATGACAGCTATCAATACTGAATATAACAAAATGCAATTTAATTATAGTCAAAACCAAAACATTTGGGGGGACATTACAGTAGTTAAAAGTCAAATATTGAAGTTTTAAAATTATTTGAACAGTATTTTCTGATTCTTTTTGAACTGTGCTATTTGTACTAGTTTGTAACGAAAAATGGACTTTTTCTGCAGGAAGTTAAGATCCTTTTATGTGATCCAATATGATGAAAACTATACTTATGTATTTCTAAATTACAAAACTCTAGTAATGACTATTTTATAGTTTCTCATTATTTTCACATTTATTAAATACTGAGCTTCTATTCTAAGGACCACCAGTGTTCCCCATGCTAAATCAATTTCGTCTTATAAAATGCACTTTAATGGCTACAAGATCAACAGTATTTTCCAAAAGGACAATCCATATGTATGAATAATTAAAATTAGCCTCAGGCCCTTTCAATCCTAAATTAACTTCTCTTAAATTGGAAATGGTAAAGCTTCATTATTGAAACTTAAGATTTTACTTTTTATTATTGAGAAAATACTTCAATATAAAGCAAATTTAGTCATTTATACCTTAGTATCAATAAACTTCAAATAACTTTTCCTAAGCAAGTTTTGAAAGGTAGGGAGCAGAGTACGTTTCTAAAAGAAAACGATTTTCACGCATTGGCACTCATAAAGGAATGCCTCACAGGTGGGTGGGTAGCTTTAAGGGGCCAGTAGAAATGGTGCTGAAAAGGAAGGGGAAGGGCACTGGAGCCATGTGCCTTTATATTAATTTTTTTGAAACATCTAGCCTTCAAATTAATAATAATGAAATTGGGCATCAATAATTCATTAAATCATGAGACTGTTGAGCTAAAAGTGGTTCTATGACATCAAGCCAATCATTAAAATTCTCTGGACTTTAATTCCCTTACCTACAAAATGATAATTCCATGAAACAATTCTCTGACTATTTATAATTTATTGATCAATAGCCCATATTAATGGTTCTCAAACTTTTCCATGCATAAGGATGGCTTCTGTGTGTGGATTCTTGGACCGCATCAGTTACGGCACTTGCCATGGTAACATATACAGTCAGTGCATCACCCAAATTCCTTGAATACCACTATCTGCTTTCTCCAGATGGCTTTGAATGGCCAGGGGCTGCCTCTCTGTGCCAGAGGACTCTTGCCAGAACTACTGAAGTACAAGTGCCAGGGAATTAACACTTCCTGGGAGCAGCCTTTAACCAACAATGATGGGAGCTGGTGTATAAATATGCACGCTTCCTTGCCTCTTCAGAAGAATTATTCTGAGAAGTATCTGCCATTTCTCAAAGTTTCCTCACGAAATTAAGCTCCAGTCATCCACATTGGATGACTGAGTAATTCACACAGCCTTAATAATTCACCCTTTACTGGCTATCTCTCCTCTCTGTACTACTTTGCTCTGGGTTCCAATAAATACTTCAACTTCAAAAGAAACACTGGAAAATCTAGCTTTTGAGTCACCTAACAATAAAAACATACCTTTCCTACCAGGCCCTGCGGTAAGTAAGATTTAAGAAACAATCTGTATTGAGGTAAATGCCTATCCTTATGCTCAGAAATAAAGGATATGTGTCTTTAAAAATGAAGCAAAGAACAACCAAAAAACAGATAGCTAAATTCCAGTTCCTCAAAAAAAGCCATTCACCCCTAGTGTGAAAAGAAATGCAGATATGGAAAGCTATGTACTCTCACATTTTTTTCTTTCTATCAAAACTGCCCCCTCCCCAAATCCCCCTAACAAATGTCCTCATAACATAATATTGGATATCATTTTAAAAATCCCCAATCTCACACTTGCATAATAACATCAACAACTGGATTTCTACATTACTCTGCATTTCATAAATTAAGTACATAATTAGAAAAATGTTTATCATTTTCCTTACAAATATAGTATTAATGACCTGCTAGGTACATATTAAATAGAAATAAATCTATCTTGAAATTGTGTATTAGTTTGTAAATTTGTTGAATAGAAGATCGATATGGGGGGGCCTTAAAATTAGCTGCCAACTTTCTTCCCCTCAAAAATACAGTTTTGGTATTTTCTAACAATGTTTTGTCTGGAAAGTTTTGAGCCCAGTCAGAGGAAACATATACAATTTCCACATTGTCACCACTCCTGGAAAACACAAGTCAAGAAACCTGAAAAACAGTTAAACTGGGCACCTAGGAATGCAGCTCTTTACCTTCCTTCTGGCCATCCCTGATTCTAAAACCACCCCTCTAAGCCAAATAGTCCTGAAACAAGCCAAAGTAGAGTCTGTATGCAGGGTAACAGAAGTGAGAGCCACTGGCTTTTAGTGAAACTGTTCTACCACCCTACTCTTCAGAACACATCAGTCCCTGCTCTGCCTTGCTCCTGTCCAACTTTCGGGAATTAAGTTGGTTATATTCAGTGAGTCTCTTACACAGGTATCATCAACACGTCAAAATCCCTAATTTAACATAATGTTTAATATATTAAATATAATATTTTCCAGTTTTCTAGATAAAGAAGCCAGTGTTAGCATTTCCCTTCTAGACCTCATTGGAATTGAACCATTGTTTCTGGCAAGGGTATTATATGTGAGTTTATCAGAGATTTTTTTTCCAGGCATGTTTCCCAATCCTAGTTCTATGAAAAAAAAAAAAAAAAAGTCAGTATCAACACTAAATTAGAAAGTATAGGAAGTAACTAAACTAAAAGATATCTATGAGATATTATTAGAAGGTATATCTTGAAAAGGCAATATAGCTAAGAAGCTGTTTCATTCTAGGGTATGTTTAAAAAACCTTTAAAAATATATCAAAGTACAGAATGATTCAGCCATTTGGCACATGTTGCAACTCCAAGAGTTCACAGAAGTGGCCTCTGATAAGCCTTAGCCAGTTTTCTTAAGTATCAAACCAGTTAACAATATGAGTTCACCCTCAGAATTCTCAGGAAGCATAACTAATAACATTCCTGCTAAGTACTGTACAGGCATAAAAGCCATATGCATTGGGCAAGGATACTCAAGAGCTTCAGAAAATCACTTCATGGATATGAAAAATATTGTGTTTGAAATGTGAAGAGTTCTAAAGATTTATTTGGCTTTATAGGGAAAAGGACATGAAATAATACAGCTTTAGAAGACACGTCCAATAAATTTTAGTTTTCAAACCTTAATTCTTATTTGACCTTTGTTTTTTTTTTTTGAGATGGAGTCTGGCTGTGTCGCCCAGGCTGGAGTGCAGTGGCCTGATCTCGGCTCACTGCAAGCTCCACCTCCCGGGTTCACGCCATTCTCCTGCCTCAGCCTCCTAGTAGCTGGGACTACAGGTGCCCGCCACCACGCCCAGCTAATTTTTTGTATTTTTAGTAGAGACGGGGTTTCACCATGTTAGCCAGATGGTCTCGATCTCCTGACCTCGTGATCCACCCGCCTCGGCCTCCCAAAGTGCTGGGATTACAGGCTTGAGCCACCGCGCCCGGCCTCTTATTTGACCTTTGAATCAGTTCCCTTCACAATACCCCAAATAAGAGAAAACTAAATTTCTAAACCCTTGCCAAATTTGACACAAGAAAGAAACATTACAATTAAGCTGAATGGAAAAAATCTCTGCAGATTTTAAGGACCTCCATTTGAAGAGCACCTGTTTTATTTTGTTTTCATCACACTGAGCAAAATGTAAAGTTCAATGGATACTATTCCTTCCTAGAGGTTCAAATCATCCAACTTTATCCCCAACACTTCTGCTTGAAAAGAGAACCTCAAAGCTCATAGGAGTAGATAAATTTGAACACGTTTCTTCTCCTTTCCGGATATGGGAGGGTGGGGACAGAAATTTCACAAGCATTCTTTCCCTAGGGTAATTAAATTTGGGGCTTTGACCCTACAATAAACTAAGAATAACAGAGATGCAATTGGTATTGTGAAAATCATAATGTTATCTTATTTTAAATGTTCCAGAAATCCTAACTGAGAGGAAACAGTAATAAATAAAATAGTTTTTCTTGGAATCTCTGCTCCAGCCTTCCCATAAAACACTCCTTCTCTCCTTCTCTCTCTCTCTCTCTCACATACACACACACACACACACCCCATACACACATACACACACACAGACACACACACTTTGGTCTCTATGTTCTCTATATCAAATGTCTTCCACTGACCTTAAAGAATCTGATAACTTCAGTAGCACCAGGATCATAGACCACACCCAAACTCCAGGAATGGAAATGGCATTAAAATGTATGAATCATAAGAGGTTATTTTAAAAATTACTCAGAAAAAAATTTGACAGTGAGTCTCATTTTTGGATAGTGCTTTATTATATCTGTATCCGTCCATGCAAGCAACAGTGCATTAATTCCTCCAAGTAGTTTCATGGGATACTACCAACATGTACAGACTCCATGACTTTCCCCAGCCCACCCCGAAGTGTCTGAAACAAAGGGCAACACTCTTTACTAAAAAGTTATATGAAAAGTTTTAATCTAGAGAAAACTTACATGATACACATGTCATATAATAAGGAATGAGTCACCAGCAAGTATCAAAAAAATTTTACTGTGGCCTCAACAAAAAGAAGTTCATTTCTCTCTTATAACAAGAATTCTGAAGGCACACAGGTGCTGATGTTAATTTAGCAGCTCAGCAATGTCAGGGATAGTGACTCCTTTATAATATAGCCACCCCTGGGAGATTATGAAGGTAGCATTTAGCTCTCCTGGCTGCTAGAGTAGCTGCAGGCAATTGCGAATGGATGTCAGGTTAACCAACTCATGGTCTGTCCATGTATGAACTTTAAGTGAGAAGATCACTAGAAGCTAGAAGCCAACCAACTCAAGCCATTAGAGCAACTCATAACAGAACAAAGAAGGAGAAAAACAACAGCTAATTCCACCACCTGCAAAACCCTGGCTTACCAGCAATCTTGAGTCCATCCATGTGACAACTTCACTGCTAGCATAACCAGCAAGTAAGAAAATCAGAACACTAAACAAAACTACAAGTAAGGACTCCCACAGAGTCCACTTCCCTCTCCTGCCACCTTTACCAGAGCAGGTGCTGGTATCCAAAACAGGGAAACATGAAGACGGATCACATCACAGGATGCTTGGCAGACATTCCCCAGAACCAGTCTGGAGCCCCATATCTCCACTTGGTGGCTAGACTGAGAGGGGCAATAACATTCACTGCAGTCTGGCTCTCAGGAAGCCCCATCCCTAGGGGAATGGGGAGAGCACCACATCAAGGGGTCAGCCCGTGGGACAAAATAATCTGAACAGCAGCCTTTGAGTTCCTGATCTTTCCACTGAAGCAGTCTACCCAAATAAGAAGGAACCAGAAAAGTAATTCTGGTAATATGACAAAAAAAGTTTCTCTAACAACCCCCCAAAATCACACTAGCTCTCCAGCAATGGATCCAAACCAAGTTGAAATCTCTGAATTGCCAGATAGAGAATTCAGAAGGCCAATTACTAAGCTACTCAAGGAGACATAAGAGAAAGGTGAGAAACAAATTAAAGAAATGAAAAAAATATATATACAGGATATAGATGAAAAATTCTCCAGAGAAATATATATCATAAAGAAAAGAAAATTACAACTTGTAGAAATGAGAGACACACTTAGAGAAATGCAAAATACACAGGAAAGTTTCAATAATAAAATCAAACAAATGATAAAAAGAACTCCAGAGCTTGAAGACAAGATTTTCAAATTCACCCAATCTGACAAAGACAAAGAAAAAAGAATTTAATAAAATGGACAAAGACTCCAAGAAATTTGGGACTATGTTAAATGACCAAACATAAGGATAATTGGTGTTGCTGAGGAAGAAGAGAAATCTGAAAGTTTGGAAAACTTATTTGAGGAAATAATCAAAACCTCCCTGGTCTTACTAGAGATTTAGACACCCAAATACAAGAAGCTCAAAGAACACCTAGGAAATTTATCACAAGAAGATCATCACCTAGCCACATAGTCATCAGGTTACCTAAAGTCAAGATGAAGGAAAAAAAATCTTAAGAGCAGTAAGCCAAAAGTATCATTTAACCTATAAAGGAAAACCTATCAGATTAATAGCAACTTTCTCAGCAGAAACCCTCCAACCCAGAAGGGAGTGGGGTCCTATCTTTAGCCTCCTTAAACAAAATAATTATCCACCAAGAATTTTGTACCCAGTGAAACTAAGTTTCATAGATGAGAGATAAAATCTTTTTCAGACAAATGTTGAAAGAATTTGCCACTACCAAGCCTGCACTACAAGAAATGCTAAAGGGAGTTCTAAATCTAGAAACAAAACCTCAAAATACACCAAAATAGAACTTCCTTAAAGCATAAATCTCACAGGGCATCTATAAAACAATAATACAATTAGAAATAAAATCAAGGTATTCAGAACACAACTAGCATGATGAATATAATAGTATCTCACATTTCAATACTAATGTTTAATGTAAATAGCCTAAATGCTCTATTCAAAAGATACAGAATAGCAGAATGGATAAAATTTCACTAACCAAGTATCTGCTGTCTTCAAGAGACTCACTAAATACAAATGGATTCACATAAACTTAAGGTAAAGGAGTGGGAATAGATATTCCATGCAATGGAAACCAAAAGTGAGTAGGTTAACCACAGTTAAAAAAGACAAAGTGGGACATTATATAATGATAAAAAGATTAGTTCAACAGGAAATTATCACATCCTAAATGTATACACACCTACCACTGGAGCTTCCAAATTTATAAAACAATTACTACTGGACCTAAGAAATGAGATGGATGACAACACAATAATAGTGGGGGACTTCAATGCTCCACTGACAGCACTAAACTGGTCATCAAGACAGAAAGTCAACAAAGAAAGAATGAACTATATACTTATACCCTACAACAAATGTACTTAACAGATATTTACAGAACATTCTACTCAACAACTGCAGAATATACATTCTATTCATCACCACATGGAACATTCTCCAAGATGGACCATAAGATAGGCCACAAAATAAATCTCAACAAATTTAAGAAAGTTGAAATTATGTCAAGTATTACCTATATTAGACCTAAGAGAGACCATACATTAAAATTTTGCTGTTTGGGTTTTTTTTTTTTTTTTCAGCCTTTAGGCTCACATTTAAATGAAATGATTTGTTTTAAAAAAACCTGACCTCTGGAGCAAGATGGCCAAATAGGAACAGCTCCAGTCTCTAGCTCCCAGCGTGAGTGACACAGAAGACGGGTGATTTCTGCATTTTCAACTGAGGTACCGGGTTCATCTCACTGGAGAATGCCAGACAATCAGTGCTGGTCAGCTGGTGCAGCCTGACCAGTGAGAGCTGAAGCAGGGCGAGGCATCGCCTCACCTCACCTTTTTCCTAGCCAGGGGAACTGAGACACACAACACCTGGAAAATCGGGTAACTCCCACCCTAATACTGCGCTTTACCAAGGGTCTTAGCAAAAGGCACACCAGGAGATTATATCCCACACCTGGCTGGGAGGGTCCCACGCCCCT
>NW_012117822.1:190112-191330 GCF_000951035.1 Colobus angolensis palliatus | reverse complement strand
CCCACTTTTTGATGGGGTTGTTTGTTTTTTTCCTGTAAATTTGTTTGAGTTATTTGTAGGCTCTGGATATTAGCCCTTTGTCAGATGAGTAGATTGCAGCTTTTAAGAGAGCAGTGGAGGTTGAGCCACCTGAACATGGAGGTTGAGATCTGAGAACAAACAGACTGCCTGCTCAAGTGGGTCCTGACCCCTTAGTAGCCTACCTGGGAGACATCCCCCAGTAGGTGCAGACCGACATCTCACACCTCACACAGCGGGGTACACCCCTGAGACGAAGCTTCCAGAGCAAGAATCAGACAGGAACACTCACTGTTCAGCAATATTCTATCTTCTGCACCCTCCGCTGCTGATACCCAGGCAAACAGTGTCTGGAGTGGACCTCCAGCAATCTCCAGCAGACCTGCAGCTGAGGGTCCTGACTGTTAGAAGGAAAACTAACAAACAGGAAGGACACTCACACCAAAACCCCATCAGTACATCACCATCATCAAAGACCAAAGGCAGATAAAACCACAAAGATGGGGAAAAAGCAGGGCAGAAAAGCTGGAAATTAAAAAAATAAGAGCACATCTCCCCCTCAAAAGGAACACAGCTCATCCCCAGCAACGGATCAAAGTTGGATGGAGAATGACTTTGACGAGTTGAGAGAAGAAGGCTTCAGTACATCAAACTTCTCAGAGCTAAAGGAGGAATTATGTACCCAGCGCAAAGAAACTGAAAATCTTGAAAAAAGAATGGAAGAATGGATAACTAGAATAAGCAACACAGAGGAGGCCATAAACGAACTGACAGAGATAAAAACCATGACATGAGAAATACATGACAAATGCACAAACTTCAGTAACCAACTTGATCAACTGGAAGAAAGAATATCAGCGATTGAGGATCAAATGAATGAAATGAAGCGAGAAGAGAAGTCTAAAGAAAAAAGAGGAAAAAGAAATGAACAAAGCCTTCAAGAAGTATGGGATTATGTGAAAAGGCCAAATCTACATCTGATTGGGGTGCCTGAAAGTGAGGGGGAATATGGAACCAAGTGGGAAAACACTCTTCAGCATATCATCCAGGAGAACTTCCCCAACCTAGTAAGGCAGGCCAACATTCAAATTCAGGAAATACAGAGAATGCCACAAAGATACTCCATGAGAAGAGCAATTCCAAGACACATAATTGTCAGGTTCACCAAAGTTGAAATGAAGGAAAAAATGTTAAGGGTAG
>NW_012117822.1:182266-183972 GCF_000951035.1 Colobus angolensis palliatus | reverse complement strand
ACCAACATGGCACAAGTATACATATGTAACAAACCTGCACATTGTGCACATGTACCCTAGAACTTAAAGCATAATAATAATAATAATAAACCTAACTATGGCTATGACAATAATTGCATGAAAACTGGAAGTTTTCAGAACTCAAAGCAAACTGATGGAGAATACTACATGTGGAAAGTCTATCTATTCCTTTTTAAAATAGAGAACATAGTCTGAGAGTTAAACGGGAAATGATGTTGTAGGTTTCTTTTAACTTATGAAAAGAGATGGAATTTTGTGACTCTAAAAAATCTTGACCAGTTGTAAATAGAAGTTGTTATTTGGTTTTTGTTATTTTAATTGCCTGACAACAGGACCAGAACCAAAAACTTACTTAACTCCTACCAGTGTTACTCCTTTCCTCCGTGGATGATGTATGCTGCTCTGCAAAAATGAAATGTTGTCGTTGAAATGCTGTAAAATATCATTTTCCATAGAGTAGACTCATCTTATGGTAGGATACATCCATTTTTAAGCCCTATCAGGAAACCTTCACCCAAATTACTGTTCTGAAACTATAGAGGCTGTTCTCTTAGGAAGCCCCAGTAATGCTCTGGCCCATGATTCAGCTTTGAAGGCTTCCTTTGTCTGCCTCCCCTCCCCAATCAGTTTTGTGTGAACAGTGTTCTGTGTTGGCAAGTGGCCAGAGAATTTGCCATAAATAAACTTGCTGTCTTTCTAGAAGAAGATAACTTAACTGACTTCCTTGGCCTTCTTAATTTGCCTCAGCACTGGGAATGGCTGAGGGCTTGGGGATGTCGCAGACCTCTAAAGGATTGCCTGCATGGAAATTTAGAAATCCTACACTCCTGAACCTTCTACATGCCAGTTAGAGGCACAAGTCATAGAGTACAAGTTCCTCTGCCTCCCAAGACCCTAATTTACCATTAGTGAGAGCCATGTACACCAGAAATGTATCTCAAGGATTTGGAATTAAGAGTGAAAGAAGTAGATTATTCTGATCTCTTCCTATCATTCTTCACTGAAGACAGTGGAAAATTGGGGGAATTAAAATATTGCTCAAGTTTAAACAGAAACAGCAGAAAAGCAACACCAGGAATTCCTTCAATGTGTTGTAGACTTGAGCTCTAAAAGCCCAAAACCACACACTTCATTTGCTTACAGTATTGCTAAAATTTCTGTTGATTCAGATTAAGCCCAAAGTAGATTTTTTAACAACCATAGATTCATACTTTTCATAGTTGACTCTTGATCCAGACAATTTGAGACCCCTAAAAATGTCAATTTGGGATCTGATTATGCTTCACTTTTTAGGAATACTTTTGGCATAAATCAATATTTTTCTTAAAAACTCATTTACTAAAATGTCCCCCAAAATTTTAACTTCCGGCTTCCAATGAACGTGTCATTTTTATTGATAGACTGAGTAGATTTACACTAATCTGAATTATCTATGGTGAGTTTTACAGCTGAGTTTCTGTTCAGTTTTCTTTTATTAAAAATATAAAATATAAAGATGGCCGAATAGGAACAGCTGCAGTCTCCAACTCCCAGCGCGAAGGACACAGAAGACCGGTGATTCTGCATTTTGAACTGAGGTACTGGGGTCATCTCACTAGTGAGTGCCGGACAAGCGGTGCTGGTCAGCTGTTGCGGCCTGACCAGCGAGAGCTGAACCAGGGCGAGGCATCGCCTCACCTGGGAAG